>NW_005200803.1:197635-198748 GCF_000372725.1 Emiliania huxleyi CCMP1516 | reverse complement strand
CCTCTACCCCCGCCGCCACCGCCCTCGCCGCGCGGGCCGCCGCCGCAGCCGCGGGGGCGGCGGCCACCGCCGCCGCCGCTGCAGCCGCCGCTGCCGCCCCCCCCACCGCCCCGCTCGCCGCCACCCTCGACGCGGCCCTTGGAAAGCGTGCCTCTCTTGCCGCCACCATCGGCGGGGCCCCCGCCGCTTTACCCTCCGCCCCCCCCTCCGCCGCTCCCTCCGCCGCCCCCTCCGCCGCTCCCTCTGCCGCCGGCGCCGCTCCTTCCGCCGACTCCGCGGAGCCATTTCCGGCTGAAAAGGACGCGGCAGCGGCGGCGGCGGGGGAGGCGGCGGCGGAGGCGGCGGCGGACGAGGCGGAGGCGGCGGCAAAGGCGGCGGAAAAGGCGGCGGAAAAGGCGGCGGCGTGCGACGGCACGGCGGCGACGTCTCCTCTCGAGGTGTACCTCTGTTCGCGCGAGGCGCGAGATTACCCGAGATTACCCGAGATTGGCCGAGATTGGCCAAGATTGCTCCCCGCCCCACTCGGCGAGCGCGTGAGATGACCCCGAGATACACCGAGATGACACCGAGATGACACCGAGATGACCCGAGATGACCCGAGATGACACCGAGATGACCCGAGATGACCCGAGCTTACCCGAGATGACACCGAGATGACCCGAGATGACCCGAGATGACGCGAGATGACCCGCGGGTCAATCGGCGCACTCGCACAGCAGGCGCCACCGGCCGCTGGTCCCGTGCCGGCCGCACTCGCGCAGAGCCGGGGAGGCGCGCCGACGAGGGTGGCGAGGGAGTCTAGAGGCGGAAGACGCAGTCTCGTCTTTTAAGTAGCGCCCGAGGGGGGGGGGGGCGGGTACGTACTCCAACTGTATTCGGCCGCATGAGGCTGTCTCCCGCGGTCTCCGCCTCCGCCGTCTCTGAAGACACTGCACATCACACAGAGCTCCCGCCCTGAGGTTGGCGTATTCACTGTAGGCTAGGGAGGGGTACATGCCGCGCGACGGCGGGTACCCTGGTGGCGTGCTGCCCGGCGGGACCCTCGGAGACGGCGCGGCCGACAGCTCGGCGGACGAGGCGGAGCCGGAGGCGGAGGAGGCTGCCATCCTAGAC
>NW_005200803.1:154109-196889 GCF_000372725.1 Emiliania huxleyi CCMP1516 | reverse complement strand
ATGGTGAGTGCGCGTGCAGTGCAGTTCCGCCACCACCGCGCCGAGAGTGCAAAATGACTGACTCATTCGTGGGCGACACATGTTGGCGCCTCTAAATTAGGCGCGGCGACAGAGCTCATCAGCAGGATCGGCAAAGGTGTCCGCACAGGCCACATGGTGGCTGGCACCAGCGTGGTGCGTTTCGCGTGTGGGCAAGGCACTTCTTATCCTTGTCGCCCTCGCCCTGCTGTACTGGCTTAGCGAGAGCGGTATGCTAAGCAAACTGGTAGCCATCTGCAAGACGTTTGCAGAGATGGCGCATGAGCACTGGTGGGCGATGGCCGCGCTCTTCGTCGTAAACGCGATGCTCGAGGCCAGCCTAGTCCTCTCCACCGTGCCGCACGTGTGCCATGTGTTGTTGCCACTCTCGTTTGGCTTCGCGGGCGGCGCGGCCATGATCTTTGGCCTCGCATTCTCGGGTACAAGCGCGAACTTTACATGCGGCTGTTTCAACAGATTCTACTCACGTGGCGGTGCCGTGATAGGCTCAATCACATGCTTCGTCTGCGGCCGCTTCATCGTGCGCGATTGCGTGCTGGCGAGCATCGGCCATTTCAAGCTGTACCGAGCATGCGATCGGGCAATGCAGAATGACCCCACGCTTGTCATATTGATCCGGCTCTCCCCGCTGTCGGACGCGATCATCTCATATGTCCTCGCCCTCACCGGCGTGCCGCTCAAGCTCCAAGGCTGAAAGAGAGCAGCTGCCGTTGGCACCGTGCGCTGTTGTTAGGCATACCGATAGAGCTCTATGTCGCCGGGTCTGTGGCGGAGGCGAGCAGAGCGGGCAATGCAGTTCTCCGCGCTCTCACCTACCTGCCCTTTCATACCTCCAGTTGCAGGCAGGCGTGCAAGAGGACGGTGCAGTCCTGCTACCTCGCCTTTCTCGTCTCCATCGGCATGGACCACGCCAACTTGCTCGCGCAGCCGGGCACGCTCGCCTTTGCTATTGTCGGACTGGTCGCTCTGCCCTCCTCGAACCGATCAGCGCCTCGCGAGGTGAGTGAACGAGCGCTATTCACCTCACTTGTGGCGTGAGCAGGTTGCCATCCTGCTCGGTTCGGTGCTGTTGCAGCGCCGCGTCTCGCGTGAGCTGGCCGATTGCTTGTTTGAGCACCTGCTCAGACGTTTGCGGATCGTCTCCTCACACTGCCAGCTAAATGAACAGGCCGACAGCCTTGTTGAGCACTCGGACGACGCCACCTCGTCAATCGACGGCTCGAGGGGCGACTCCACACGGTCCGATGCCGATGGAGCTGCGCTGCCCTACCAACCGCCCGCGGCCAGTTTGGCTGTCGTAAGGAAGGACGCCGACCGACACGGGTTATTATGAGAACACGCAACACCGCCGCGGCGCAGCACATGCGCTTGGATTATGTGCAATCCGTCACAAAAATGGGAAACTACACAAACACATGCACATGCGCATGCACAGCATGTGGGGGTGTGTATGTGTGTGAGACATGTACATGTAGCATGCACATGGTGCGCATGTGCATGCACATGTGCGTCATGGCATGAACACGACATCTCAGGCACGCGCAGGCGCACAAGAGGGGCGCAAGCGGCCCACAGAACACATATATGCAAGTCTGCACACGCGCACACACACTGTCTACTCTGCGTGCGTCTCCAGCTACGTTTTGGCAGAGGCGTTCATGCGTCTCTGTATATGCTCGCTCTCATGTCGACTGCTCATGGTCCGAGCGAGAGGCGTCTAATGCTCGCTCATGTCGACTGCTCATCGGGTCCGAGCGAGGCGGAGGGCGGAGGGAGGCGGTGGTCGGAGATCTTGGAGGGAGGGGGCGGTCGGAGGGAGGCGGAGGGCGGAGGGAGGTGGAGAGGACCCCCCCCCCCCCCCCCGCTTTTGCAAATCCTGCAAAGGTGAAGAGAAGTCTATCCTCGATCGATCGACCCAGCCCTAGCTTGCCCGTCCGTCACAGCGCCCAAGCAGAAGGCGTGAGGGTTACACCCATGCATAACGGCCTCGCATAACGGCCTCGGGCTTATACGGACGCGGGCTCTCGCGAATCGGTAGCACGTGCGTGCTAGCCCTACACTGCGTGGAGCGTCAGCTGTGCCTAGCTTGCGCGTGCGTGGCTCGCCGGCGCGTACATGTACTCGAGTACGTATATCACTTTTAGCTTACTGGGAGAAAAGGCTATATGTACGATTTTGTTGATCTGCCTTTGTTGATCGGACCCAGATTGATGTGATGTTATGAAACAAACAACGCCACCCGCGATGAAGGCCTTAAGCCGCAATTTCTGTGCATTCGCACCTTCGTTTTCTTTGCCAGTCCGCGCCAGTCCGCGCCCTTGTCGTGCCAGTGTGCTGTGAGAGAGGCTTGTCTTTTAACCCGGGAGCATGGTCGGAAGATAGCTTTTGAGGAGAGCACTTGGAGAACAAGTACTTTCTCCGCGCCTAAGAATTCTTTCAGCATGCAAGAACTACAAGGCGCGAGCCGCCGGGCGTGAGCACCGAGCCGCCGGCCGACCCTCTTCGACAACAATGCCGCCCACGATCACCCCGCTGTCGGCTGCGGCTGCGAATGGCCATCTCGAAGTCGCCACGCGCCTGCTCGAGGCTGGTCACGACGCGAGCGCACCCAATGCTTCCAGCGCCCTCCCCCGCGCTCCCTGCGGCCATGGCCGATGCTCCTAGAAAGAGAGGTCATCTGGCTACCGCGAGAGCGACCCAACTCGTCGACATCGTCCGATGATGGTGCCGCAAAGTCAGTTCGGAGGCTATATCGTGGGGTCGAGCCGGCAGTACTAGGGGGCCCGACCCCCTCCCAGAGGCGGCGGGCGGGCACCCACAGACCGAGAGATCAAAACGCGAGCCGACGGCCCAAGTGCAAGAGTGCAACTCAGGGTCCACACCCGCCCGGAGAGGTTTCCACAGACGCACAGTGGTGCCCCATTCTGAACGCTCTAGATGGGCTCAAACACGTTGCTGAGCCCCTCAGCCGTGGGGGTCCTGCCCGTGTCCGGGTGACGCTGCGCCTGCTGCCGCCCTCCTCCTCCTCCGGCTCACGCTCTTCCGAATCTGGCAGGCACGGGCGGGTCATTGTACTTTTGGATGTAACCACGGATTATGTTGTTGCCCTGCGTCACCCACCGCCACGGGCCGTCTGATCCCGAATCGGAGGGGGTTGTCGCGAGGTTTGAGGAGAGCATCGGGTCGAGCCCGTCCAAGCGCATCACGCCGAAGAAGTCGCCGCTCTGGATGAACTCGTCGCTCCTCACATTGTGGCGCACAAAGGGGCCAAAGTCGCTCTCATGGAAGACCTGCAGCGTGGCCGGGTCGCGCTCGAGAGGGGGGGCGTCATCGGCACCGGGGTGGGTGTCGTATTCAACGCGCACGACCTGGCGGCCGATGCGGCCGAAGCCGTTGACGCCCAGGACGACGGACAGGTCGTTGGCGTCCACCTCGTAGTCAATGCCGCCGTCGCATCCGTCGAACTCGTACTTCTCATTCTTCAGCTCGTATTGGTAGCTCTGGCAGCCGGACGCACCAGATGCCGCCGCCGCGTCCTTGACGGGCTTAGGAACATACTCCAGGTCGATCGACTTCTCAATCGCGACGACTTCGATCGCGGTGCTGTACGAAACGTCCACCTCGTAGCTGTCGCCGCAGCATGCGTACCCGAGTTCGCAGACCTTCTCTTTGAGCGAGTGCTCCGTGTACGCGATCTCGCAAGAACATGCCTGCACTTCAGCGAGGGCCTCGGCCGAGGGTGTGACGATCTGCGGCCCAGCACAGACCGAACTTGGGGAGAAGGCCGAAGCAAATCCGAGGCCGGAACCCAGCAGCGTGCACAGGGCGAGCTTCGACATGGCTGCAGAGCAAAAGTGCAGCGAAGGTAATACTTTTTTCTTGACGACTCCCAACTCATCGCGGACCGCTGGAAATGCTCGCCACGGTGCTGCCGCTCTTGCTCGCGCTCAAAGTCGAGCCGATCGGCAGCAGGCAGGGCCGGTCCGGTCGCGACCTGAGGGGTGGCCCGTCTACCGTCTACCGGTAGACCGGGTAGACGGTAGACCGTTTGGTAGACCGAGTCTACCGCAGTCTACCGCAGTCTACCGGTAGACCGTAATGAACCTACGACCCCAGTCTACCGGTAGACTTGGTAGACCGCGGTAGACTCGTCTACCCCTTTTTCAGCCGCCGAACGGTAGACCGCCGCCGCCGGACGGTAGACCGCCTCGGCCGTTTGAATATGCAGCCTCCAGCTCTCCACTCTGGCGCCACTTTGGCAGACGAGCGCCGGCAGATGCCCTCGCGGCCTGCCGGCGAACGTCCGTCCGGCGAGAACGCGCGATGAAAGTGCGGTCTGCCGCGCGGGCGAAATCTGCCGGTGAGAGAGGCTGTTGAGCGCGGTCGCTGTGAGCTTCACCTCATGCCATTTCCGTGCGAGGCGCGCTCCGTGTCTTTTATGAGATCAAATGAACGTCTTTACACACTCATCGGGCGGAACCGCTCACTGCAGAGCGCCGCCCTCTCGCGGCTCTCGAGAGCGAGTTTTCGCCAGACAGCCACACGTCCATTATGGCGCGCGTTCTCGCCGGACGGACGTTCGCCGGCAGGCCGCGAGGGCATCTGCCGGCGCTCGTCTGCCAAAGTGGCGCCAGAGTGGAGAACTGGAGGCTGCATATTCAAACGGCCGAGGCGGTCTACCGTCCGGCGGCGGCGGTCTACCGTTCGGCGGCTGAAAAAGGGGTAGACGAGTCTACCGCGGTCTACCAAGTCTACCGGTAGACTGGGGTCGTAGGTTCATTACGGTCTACCGGTAGACTGCGGTAGACTCGGTCTACCAAACGGTCTACCGTCTACCCCAGTCTACCCCAGTCTACCGGTAGACGGTAGACGGGCCACCCCTCAGGTCGCGACATCGCACTCGCGGCGCGACGCAGTTGCTGTCTCGCTCCTCGGCTCCATCGCGCTCGTGCAGCCCGCCCTAGCTTGGGATGTCCGTTTTCTTTCTTTCTTTCTAGCCAGCTTGACAAAACGGCGCGGACACAAAGCTCCGCGCCCAAGAGCACGAACACCGGCGCTCCCGTGCGGCAGCCTCGGGCCCGAGCGCCGCGAGCCCCCGACGCCCGAGCCACACCGGCACACGGCCCGAGCGCCGTGCGAGGAGGTTAGCGGTAAGGTAAATTTCTCCACACACACAAAGTGGTGGGGCAAGGGGGGGCGACCCTCGCATCTCCACACCCGGACACGGGCAGGAGCCCTACGGCATTCAAAGTGCAAGCACTGGCCCGGTGCACGTGGGTGAGCAGCCTGCCCCTCCCTCGCCCGACAAACCAACACTCCCGCACATACACACACAATCGCACTCTGGCCACTGGCCATCGAATGGGACTCCAAATGACTCACTGTGTGTGCTAAGACAGAATCTCCGCAGACAGCCAAAACGGGCCGTGCCGCGTTTGTGGTGTCTTCTCAAGCACTAGCATCCGGGCGCCGCACTCGAGAGGGCCGAGGAGGCGACCGACACTCAGACTCACGCGACCCCAGCGGACAGAGGACGCGCACAGCCACAGAGAGAGCTTCCCTTGGTGGTGGCTTTACGTTTTAGTCGCGCGAGGATCGCCACCCTTTGCCCCACCAGCTTGTGTGTGTGGAGACGATTACCTTGCCTTACATGGCTACCTTCTCACGACGCGCTAGAGGTAAGCTCACTCGGACTTGCCCCCTGCCCGCTCCACTGGCCCTGCCGCCCTCCCTACTGCCGCCTCTGCCGCGTGCCTCGCCGCCTCCGCCGCCCGCTCCGCCGCGTCGGCGGCGCCTCGTGCCGCGGCCGCCGCCTCCGCCGCCGCCAGGCCGGCCGAATGCAGCGCCTCCGCCGCGTCGCGGGTTGCCTCCTCATCCGCCTCCTCATCGCCGCCCGCCGCTGATGTGGCCGGGACCAATCGATACCCAAGCCGCGCGGCTGCGGCGGCAAGCCCCTCCTTGGACGTCGGCGGCGTCGGCGGCGTCGGCGGCGCCTCGGCTCCCCAGCCGCCCGGGACCGGCTTGCTCCTCCGCGCGTCCGCGATGTTACGGCGGCGCTCCTATTCTCACTCTTCTTGTGGTAGTATGTTATTGTTATGTTATTCCTCCGCGCGTCGCCCATGTTGCGGCGTCGCTCCTCTGGGTCCTCGCTGATGCCATACACCTCGAGCACCGACGGCGCCGCTCGCTCCGGCGAAGGCAGCGGCGGCTCGAGCGGCGCAGCGACGACGAGAACAGCCTCGCCCTGCGCGCGTTCACTCGCACGCGACTCGCGCGGCGGCGCCCGCAGCTTGGCCCACCCCGCCAGCCATGTCTCGGCCAGCGGCACGCCCGAAGGCAGCCGGACGCCCCTCCATGACAGCGCCACACGCCCCGCCTCGAGGCCATGCAGCCTCGCCGCCTCGGCGCAGAGGTCGTCGGTGGTCGCGCCTGCGTCGAGCTCGACCTCCAACACCACGCCGTTGAAGGAGAGAGGCACGCGCACGGGCGGCGGAGCAGCAAACTCCTCGCACCGCCGCCGGAACTGCTCCAGCAAGCTTGGCGCGGCGTCACGTGTCGCTCCGTCACCCACTGCGTACCGCGTTGGTCGGACGCTTCTATCGCGTGCAGCGTCGTCCGCAGCGCGTCTGGCTAGCCACGCGGCCTTGGCTGATGCCTCAGACGGCGCCTGCAGCGCGTCGGCCGCGAGAAAGATGAACATGCACATGCATGTATGTGCATGCATGACATGCGAAGATGCGCGTATCGCGTGAGTTCCTTTCTTTTTTCTTCTTCCACCCCGCCGGGTGCAACCTGTCCTATACGAGAGAGGAGCGGCCGTCGGCGAGCACTCGGCCGCCGCCGACCGCCTTTCGCGCGGAGGAGATCTCGCCCCGCGTCTCGAGGCGACGCTTGCCGGGCTGCTTCGGTCCGATGCGCATCACGACGTGGGCGGATGAACGTGCGGTGGCCGGAGTGGCGGCGGCATGCGCCGCGCAGGCGCGAGCAGGCAGAGACAAGCGGCGCGATGGTGCGCGCATTGTCGTGTAGAGCTCTAGCAAAAGAAATAAGCGGCGAACGCGAGATTGGTCTTGTAGCGTGTGGGTGTGTGTTTGTGCGGGGCGGCGTAGGGCAGGGGCGCGCAGGGCGGAGGCTCGCAACGGTCATCGGCTCGTCGAGGTTGGAGAAGGGGAAGGCTAGGGGGATGAGCGGTCGGCGAAGTGTGCCTTTGTGTACTTGTGTGAAGACCCGAGGTGTCGCATCTCATTTGGTGCTCGCGGTTTCGTGACAGAGCTGGGACAGAAATCGGGCCTTCTCATCTATCGCAGCTTGAACATATTGAGTTGCAGCCTGCTGTCGAGCGGAAAGGCGGTAGAAGTCAGCCGCGTTGTAGGGCCTGTCCGGAAAGCCCTCGGGTCATGCACTCAGTTTTGACGCCTCGTGCGACATGAGCGCGGCCCATCCTCTCACATTTTTGAGGTCCGCCCGTTAGCTCCCGGCGTGCGACTGCGCGAGGGTGCTTGCATCACTAGTCCCTGGCGCATGGCACGCAGCCCGTCACGTCACCGTGCCCCCGTTCTGGTGATCCGGTTGATGACTGCACTCCAACGTCCAAGTGCTCCAAGTGCTTTAGGTCTTTTGAGTTTTGTGTGCGACCGTGCATGGTGCAAGTGTCGAGCGATTCCGTGTGTGCGAGTCTCGCTCGGCAAACCCGCTTATAACAAAGAAGGGGTCGGGACGCAGGACGGGCGTATGCGTGTACCCAACACAACACAGGTCTCAAACCCACACTACCTCCGCCTGTGTCTTGCCAACCCGGGCACAGCATGCGCGTTCCTCTCCTGCTCGCCGTGGTGACGGGCAGCATCAGCGCCCCCGTCAAGCAACGTGGCTCCACGGTGCTGTGGTGCGATCGTGGCCTCGACTCGCTCGGCCGCGCTGTCTGCCCAACTGAGTGGCTGTGGCGTGCCTCCAAGGGCATCACAGCTGTGGCCGCCACCACCTACCACATTGCCCATGACGGCACTTTGGGCGTGTGTGGCGATCACACGACAAAAAACGGCTCGGGTTACGACATGTGCACTTGGCGCGGCGGCTCCGCAGCCGGTGTCGCTGACTCGCCAGAAGAGCACCTGGCACGACTGTCCGCCGCATTCACGACGCTGGCCGTCGTCTACAACGACATGAGCACTGTGCAGGACCCTCTCGCCAACGTGGGCTTCGGTCTGCACATGCTTCGCAACATGATCGCGCGGGCGGATGAAGTCATCCCGGACCTGACGGCGCGCGTCTCTAAGCACAACATCGGCGGGGTGGCTTTTGACCTCGAGCTGTGCTGCCCAACCGCCGCTGCGCACAGCCCAGAGCTCGCCTGCGGCGGTGAGCATCCAACGGCCAAGGACCAGCACGACTACGCCGCATTCCTTTCGCAGCTCGGACATGCGCTGCACGCAACCGGCAAAGTCCTGCACGTGACGGTGCAGCGCTGCTGGATGGACGGTGGGGCGTTTGCAGCCGCCGTCCCAAGTGTTGACAAGTGGATCACGATGGACACTCTGGGCTGCGGCTCTCTTGCTGTGCCTGCGAAAGGTCTCTCGAATGCGCTACGTAGCCACGGCGCTCCCTCGCTGGGCATGGAGCTGGCGCGTGGCCCAGTTCGTGGCGATGGCCCTGCGGCCGGCATGTGCACTGCGTGGACGGGTGGGGATTTCTCTAGCCGCCTCAGCCTTGCCCTTGTCCACGGCGTCGACATGGTCCTTCTTTTTGCCGGGGCCGACTTCTTCTCCCCTTCGGAGAACAAGGCTGCAATGGAGGCCCCGATGCTGGACGCCCTTGCGTCATATCTCGCCTGCGAGGCGCATACCTGCCGCTCGTGCTTTGACTCCGCCGAGCGCTGCCCCGAATGCTGCGGCAATGTTGAGCTCGTCCGAGAGGCAAAGCGTCTTAAAGCGAAGGCGAGCCGCAGCCTCCTGTTCTCGCCTATGCGGTTTATTGGTTCGTCGGATTGGTCTGGCCCCCCGGTGAATTTGACTTCTTTGTCGAATTTGACTGCTTTTGCGCCGCTCGATAATTCGACGATCGATCTTTTCCCCCCATGGTTAAATAACTCGAACGCCGACTAATGGACACACCGCCATCACCATCGACATGATGGACCATGAGAGGAACGGGTGCACGGGAGGCCACGTACCGGACGGCTAAATATTGGGGGTCGGGCAGGGGTGGCGGGGGGGGGGGGGGGGGGTGCCCTCGCAAGTTGGTGCGTGCACCTCGATCCCTTGTCTCAGGTACTGTATATATCCATTCACAGCCACCAGCCTGTGAGCTGTGTGTTAGTGCCGGAGTAAGCGGCTTGTTTTACGCTTTATTTGTGCCCAGATTAGAGCCGTGTGGGGAGCGTGCGCGCGGTGGCGAGCGGGTGTGTCGGTCCGATCCTCTTTTTAGGGCTTGCGCATGCGCTTACATACACAGTAACTACTCGCTCGCTCCAACCCCCTCTCAAGACTCAACACCCGCCTCGGCGCTCGCGCTCCCGCACAGCTCGAAGCGTGGCAGACATCGGTACAAGCTCTGATGAACGAACGATGCTTCTTGCTTGGGGCGGCATTCAGACCAGAGGGAACGATAGAGCGGGTCAGCGGAGGGGAAGCTAGAGGGGAATGGCCTCCAGCTTAGCAATCACAAACTCAGAGCATGTGTCGTATCTCATAAAAACATTCTCGGGTGCGGAAGATGCGCCGTGTACAAGATCGGGGCAACTTCCAACTAGGGGCATGGACTAACAATTATCGGGATTGCACGGACGCTACGCTGCGAGATCGGAGTCATTAGCCTCACATATCCAGGGCCGGGGAGCTAAGAAGCGCACCCAGCGAGCCAGAGATGCTCGGGATCGGGTTACGGGCTAGAGAGCCCTAGCCCTGGAGACGTGTTAGCGACGGATCCCTAGCCCTGGAGATGCGACCATAACACGTCTCCGAGGGTTAGACCCGCGTACCAAGGTTCCCCTAAAACTGCAGGACGCCATTGCGAGGAGCGCCATTAGGAAACATTCGAACAAGGAAGAGGCGACGGGACAGGGTTTCTTCCTTTGGCCGCGTCGGGTAGCGAGCATTGGTGTGACGCGATCCATCCACGGACCACGCAGGCGTGTTTATTTATTGACGGCCGACCGTCAGTCAGTGCACGGAGTTGCCCCTTCTCCGACTGCCCCGGCTAGTTCCCGAGGTCGCGTCCCCCGAGACCTAGCGCGGGTGGGTTGGAAGGGGCTGCCTCGCGGACGATTCACTGAAGGGGCTAGGCGGCCTCTACGTGGGAAGTTTCGTGGTAGTTTTGGGGGCGGGCGGAACGCGACCGTTGACGAGGCAGCGCTAGCCCTAGGCAGCCATCACTCGTCCAGAAGCCGTCGAGCGTTCGGACGAGGAGCTGATGGACGACTCGGCGCTGCTCGAGCGGCAGCACGGCAAGGCGTCCCTCGCCTTCGTCTACCTCGCCTTCCTCTTCCCGGCAATGGCTGGCTTCCTTTTTGGCTACGATATAGGTGCGGTGCCATCGACTCACACACAAGCCCACCGCACGCCCACCGCACAATCATTCCATCGGCACCACACCCACTCCCTTGTCGCACAGGCTCAACGTCGGGCGCCGTCCGCTCGCTGCGGCTGCTAGTGGGGTTTGAAGCGAAGGGCATGTGGACGTCGGCCATCACCTCCGCCTCCCTCATGGGCGCCACACTCGGCAGCGTCCTCGCCTTCTGGGTCGGAGAGCCACTTGGCCGGCGGCGTGAGCTACTTGTCGGAAGCTCCCTCTACCTCTTCGGCTCGTTGCTCTGCGTTGCCGCGCCCGAGAGTGGCGCGGCTTACGGCGCCGTCTTCGCCGGCCGCTGGCTGTACGGCCTGGGGGTTGCATTCTCGATGCACGCGGCGCCAGTTTACATCTCCGAGATGGCGCCGTCGGCAGTGCGAGGCATGCTCGTCGGCGGCAAGGAGGGCTTCATTGTCGGAGGAATCCTCGCCGGGTTTGCAGCAGCGGCTGTCGGCGAGGCGGCACTTCCTGCCACATCTGTCTTTCGTGGAGTGTGGGCACTGCCGGTGCCTATCTCGCTTGTCATCTTTGGGGGTATGTGGCTGATGCCTCCCTCGCCGCGTTGGCTGCTACTCCGCGCTGCGTCCTCCTCCGCGAGGCAAGACCTCGAGGGCTCCCCTGTGCTCGACCCGGGCGGCAGGTCGGCGGCGCTCGCCGCGCTGAGCCGCTTCAGGCGGGGCTCCTCGCCGAGCGCCGTGGAGGCGGAGCTTGCGGCCATCGAGGCAACGCTGGCCGAGGTGAGCGTCGCGCGGGCGGGCTCGTGGGCGGAGATGCTCACGAGCCGGCGGGCGCTTCTAGCCGGACTCGGGCTCATCTCGCTGCAGCAGCTCACGGGCCAGCCCTCAGTCCTCTACTACCAGGATGCGATCTTTCGCGACGCTGGCTTTGGCGACTTTGCCTCAAAGGCAGGCGTCCTCGTCGGCGTCGCGAAGCTGGCGGCCACCGTTTGCTCTGTGGCGGCCGTCGACCGCTTCGGGCGCCGGCCGCTGCTTTTTGCGGGGATCGGCATGATGGCAATGGCATTGCTGCTCCTCGCGGTAGGTTTTCAGTTCAAGGTGCCAGGCGAGGCGCCGGGAGAGTACGTCCTCCCCCCCGGGGCATGGCCCCCAGTTGTGGTTTTCGCGCTGATGCTCTACGTATGCGGCTACCAAGTCGGTTTTGGCCCGATCGCGTGGCTGATCATATCAGAGGTGTTCCCGATTAAGACGCGCACGCGCGCCCTCTCGATGGCTGTCACCGTAAACTTCGGCTTCAATCTGCTGGTCACCTTCCTGCTCTCGCCGCTCCAGACCGCTCTCGACGCCCTCTCTCCGGGCAAGGGCTCGTCGTACTTGTTTGCGATCTACGCCGCCCTCTGCCTTGTCTCGTCCACCTTCGTGCACGCGTGCGTTCCCGAAACAAAAGGCAAATCGCTGGAGCAGATCGAGGCGATGCTGCGCTGAAAGACAGACCAGCCAGGCCAAGAAGCCGCCGGGGCCGCGGAAGTCCTTAACTTTGTCGTTGGTTCCGACGCTTGCAAAGCTGGGACGCGCCGGCGGAGCGGCCGTGTGGCTTGCACCCAGCCCCAGGTGCGAGGTGGAGGAGCGGCGCGTTGCGGGAGCGGCGGGCTAGCGCCGCTATACGTCGAACCTCGAATCGAGACGCCCCCAATATGTTTTCCTCGCGATATACATTACTACACAGTGGACGCAAGACACACTGAGCGAGATCACAAGAGATTACACGTGTCCGACTCTCTCTCCGCGTCGGCGCAGACAAAACCGCGACCACCCCGACTCGCCTCCACCACCGCTCTCTGCAATACACACGCCTCAACGCGTCCTCCAATCGCCGCGCTCTTCGGACAGGCTACAGCCGAATGTGCTCGAGGGCGCTGCTGCGGTGCCGCCCGCGCGGCTGCGGCAGCGGCTGCAGCGCCGGCCGCCGCTCGAGCCACATTGTCTCTGGCATCGAGACCGAAGCAGGCAAGGCGGCGCAGCTGCCCGCGCGCGGCGACGCGCTGCGGTGCGCCGACGCGAGCAGCGCGAGCGCCGGCGCCAGCTCCTGGCTCTTACGCAGCGGCCGCACGCTCGCAACGGCAGAGCGCCGCACGGCTCGCTCCGAAAGGAGGGCTGCCGCCGCGCCGCTCCCTCGCGCCTCCGCCTCCGCCTCCGCCGCCGCCTCGGCCGCCGCCTGGCCGTCCGCCTCCCCCTCCGCCGCCTCCTCGGCCGCCTCCTCCCTCTTCGCCTCGCGCTCTAGCTCGAGATTCAGCAGCTCGACCGAGCGGGAGCCCGGAGGCGGGTGCGCGGCGGCGGCGCGGCGGCGGTGGAGGGCGACCAAATCCGCGGAAGACGCGGCTTCGCGGCGGCCGCTGCCCCCACCGAGCCTCCCGTTGCGGAGTGGCTCCCTCGCCGCCCTCCTCTGCACGCTCGCCCTCGACGCGGCTGGCGCCTGTGGGTCGAGCGGCTGAGGAGGTAGCGGCGAGAGCCAGCTGCGGTACGAGGCCGCCCCCGCCGTCGCCGCCCTGCAGCCGCCAAACGGCGGTAGCGGCGGCTCTAGCGGCGGCTCCGGCGCCGTGAACCAGGCGTGCTGCAGCGCCTCGCTAGCGGTCGGGCGGCGGGCGGGGTCGCCGGTCAGCATTGCCCGCACGAGGCCCTTTGCGCTCGACGACACGTCCCTCCACGTCGCCGCGCCAAAGGTCCAGCGTCCGCGGAGCACGAGCTGCGCCTCGACCTCCTCGTCCTCGGCCGCAAACGGCTGCTGGCCAGACAGAAGCACGAAGAGGATGACGCCGATCGACCACACGTCCGACGCGAAGCCTAAAAAAGACACCCCGCGCAGCGATAAAACGAACACGCGCGCGGGCCACGTGCACCACCGTGCCCAGCTTGGACGCCGTGCTCCCTGCCGTCGAGCACCTCGGGCGCCATGTACCCTATCCACCGCCGAGAAGGAGTCACTACCCACTCGGACTCAGGCAGTCGACCACCTCGCCACGCCACGTCTCACCGCGCGTGCCGACGAGGCCGGGTAGCTCTGGCGAGGCTGGGTCGCCACCCTCGGCGTGCAACCCCGGCGAGGTGGGGGGCGCAAAATAGCCCCCGCCGCCCGCCGCGCCCCCCGTCGGCAGCGGCAGCACCTGCGCGGCGCCAAAGTCGCAGAGCCGCAAGTCGAGCAGGCCGCCGCGCCGGTCGAGCAGCAGCAGGTTCTCCGGCTTGATGTCGCGGTGCACCACCCGCCGGGCGTGGATGAAGGCGAGGGCGGAAAGGGCCATGCGCAGCAACGCGCGCACGCCCTCCTCCGTGTAGCCCTCCGCCGGCGCCCCGTTGGTCGGCTGCCAGCGCGCAACCACCTGTGCAAACAGGTCCCCGCCGGGCAGCAGCTCGAGCACGAGGTAGGCGGTGTGGCGAGCGTCGGCGAACGTCCCAATCAGCCGTACCTGGGTGGGTGGGTGGAGGGTGGGTGGGTGGGCAGGGCTCCAGGGGGGCAAGCCGGTGAGTGCGGAGTGCATGCGCGGGTGGTGGGTGGAGCGGGGCGGGCGGGGCGGGCTGGTGGAGCAGGGTGTGTAGAGTTGTAGGGCGCGCCACGTGAGGGTGCCCCTGCACCAGCCGGAGGACGGACGCCTACAGGAAAGCTCCAGGAAAGGTCCAAGAAAGGTCTCGGAAAGTGCCCCTGCACCAGCCGGAGCACGGACGCCTCTCGCCGCACCATGCCTAGCGCCTGCACCGGCCGCGCCACCTTCTTCACCGCGCAGAGCCGGCCCGAGGTCAGGCAAGTTGCGCGGAAGACGGTGGCGAAGGCGCCGCTGCCGAGCACGTCACCGAGCTTGAAGCGCTCCTCGCACCGGACAACGCCCGAAGGCTCCACGGCCAGCCGCGCGTCTACGATGCGCGTCGCCCACTCGTAGCAGAGAGGCCTCTGCCCGACGCGAGGAAGCATCATCCCGCTGCCGAGGTGGCCATTCCGCCGGCCAAGCACACTCCCACCCACCCCGCCGACACCAGCGCCGCCGCCGCTGCTGCTGCAAACGCCGCCATTGTCGCCGCCGCCGTTGCCGTTGCAGCTGCATTTGCCACAACCGCTGCCACCGCCGCCGCTGCCGCTTCCGCCGCTCCTCCTGTCACCGCAGCTTCCGGCTGCGCTCGTGGGGGAGGTGTCTGCCGGGCGGAGGCGGATGGCCTCGGGCGGGAGGATCAGCCGCCGGATGTGCTGCCGCGCCGCCTCGGGCGGGTCGATCGTCCACAGCAGCTCCGCGCGGCTCGCCTCGGGCCACAGCAGCCGCACGAGCACCACGGCGGCGAGCGTGGCGAGCAGCAGCGGCCGCGCGCCGAGATCACGCCGCGCGAGGCGCGAGGTGGTCGGGGGCGGGGCGCGTCTAACGATGATCCGGCGCGGAACCCGCCCAGGTCAGCCCGCGCCGCCTCCGCAACGGCAGCGGAGCCGAAGCGGCACGCCGAGAGTCACAGAGCAGGCTGCCCGACGAGCGGTCGGGCGCCGCACCGCGCCGGAGGGATGCATGGAGGAGATGCTGGAGCGTGGACGAGGCATAGCGGCGAGGGGGGCGAGAGCGAAAGCAGGCGGTGCGAGCAGCGGCTGGAGCGCCCGTCAGGCTGTGGGCAAATAAAGAATTTAAGCAAAACAACTAATAAAGAATGTTACGAAATAAAGAAAAATGAAACTTCCGCCCCGAAAAAAAGGGTTGGGAAATCGATAGGGAATGGGCTGGGAGCCCCAGAAACGGCCCTCTACTTTTTGGGGCTGGTGCGAGGCGAGGCGAGGCCTGTGTGGCGGCTTCCGGGAGGGGCTAGGAGAGGGGCGGGTTTGGCGGGAGAGGGGTCCGCGGGCGGCGCGAGCGGGCGTCCGGTGAGCGGTGTGGACGGGGACGTGCGTGGTTTTGCGAGCTTCGACCGCGGGGCGGCGCCGTGGCCGTCGGGAGGCGAGCGATCCCGCAGCTGCTGTCCCGCACTGTCTGCAGGCGGCCTGGCAGGCGGTGTCATGGCGCCCCGTGAGGTGCGCGGGGGAAGCCAGCGGCGCCGGGCCTGCCGCGCGGGGGCGGGCGGCGGCGGGGACGGCGAGATGGGCCCGTGCGAGCTGCTTTAGCACCCGAAATAAAGTCGGTCGTCCAAAGTTGAGCAGAGGGCCTGAAGATTTGCAGCGCGCGCGGGGAGGGTCGTGGTGGTCGGTGGTTTCATCGGACGAGGGCGATCCTGGGGGCTGCGGACATCTCCTGCCGATCCTCCGCACTCCTGTTGGTCGCGGGTTGCGCGGGTCGCTCGTGGGGCGGCGTGGGGTCCGTCCTCGCGCGGGCTCTGAAGCGAGGCGATTTTCGCCCTCCCGCGTCGACGTTTTGAGGGCCTTCCCGAGGGCTTCAGGCGGCGCGGGTTTGATGGAGCGGTAGCGCGGGGCGCGCTCTACCGTTTTCGCAAAAACAGCGTTTTTCGCGCGCGCCGGCGTCGCCCCGGGAAAGTCGTGTCGCTGCGCTCCACGACTTTCTCCCGGGCTCCGCCGGGGTGTGTGGTTGCGGCGGCGGTAATGACTCTCCCTCTCTCTCTCTCCTTTCTGCGCGCGCAGCGCGCGATTTTTTGGCGGGTGGGCCGTTTTTTATCGTTTTTTGAGCCCTTCTTTCGAGCCGTGGCGGGGGGCGTCTAACCCTAGCTTAACCCTAACCCTTACCTTCCCTCCGCTTCCGCCTCGGCCCGTAACCCTAACCTAACCCTGACCTAACCCTGACCTAACCCTAACGACACCCTCTCCAACCCTAACGGTGCCAGGGAGCGACGGACCTGCGCGGAGAGAGATGGCCCTGCGCGCCGGAGGCGATCGCGTGGCAACAAACGTGGCGTCGGCGAGAGGTGGAGGTGATGGCGGGAGAGATCGCCGAGCGTCACGGCGGCAATCTGTCGGCCGATGCGATGCCGCCGCCTCGCCGTTGCTCCTTGGCGCTCCTTGGCGCAGCGAGCGCTGGAGCGAAGACCTGGGGAGTCTAGCGTCAGAGCGGCGCGACTGCGCCATCGAGGTGGCAGCTGGAACGAGCGGCGCGAGAGACGGCAGACGCTATCCACTCCAGGTAGATGCGAAGAACCTAGTAGCGACAGCACGAACCGTGAGCCCGTGGGAGCGAGGGGAAGGAGCGTTGGTGCACTGTTCTCGAGCGAGGCAGGGCGAGAATGGGGAAGCGAGAATGGGGAAGCGATCCAGACGTGACAGAGGCGAAGGCGGCGGCGAAGGCGGCGGCGAGTGCAAGAGAGCGAGTCCGAGTCGCACGCACACGGAGATGCAACAGCTACGCAGTGGTGCGAACGGTGTGGAGGCGTTGCGTGGGTGCACGCTACACGCTCCTGCACGATCGTGTGCGAAGGCGAGCAAGCCGGCCCGCCGAAGAAGAATTTTTGTGCCAAGAAAATTATCGCGCGGAAAAAGCGAGAACCGACGCGAGATCCGTTGAAGGGATGAAGAAAAAGAAAAGAAACTCGCGCTGCCGCGAAGAGGCCTGTGCTCTCGCTCGTTCGCCCTCATTCTGACGGTCAGAACCGGCTCTCGCGTGTGCCTGACGCACAGGCCCGCCTGAGGCTGCACTCGTGCGGCGGAGATGCATTGCGGCGCGTCAAGCCGCGGCGGCGGCCGCCGCCGATACCACGACCGTGGAGTATGATAGGTGTGGCGTGGCGGTGGCGGTGGCGGCCGTTAGGGGCTGATTTGGTTGGAGACGGTGTGGCGACGGTGGCGTCTTCGGAAGGTCGTCTCCAACCTCACGGCGGCAAAAAGAAGCGCAGATGAAGCGGCCGCCGACCACACAGGGTTGTGCGAATAGGCGCTTCGCGAGGGCGTCGAGATGGCAAAAAATCGAGTTCACGCGTCTGAGGTGTGAAGAGACGCCGTTCACAGTCTGAGGTGTGAACAGGGCACACCGCATCACCGTTTTTCGCAGTGTGTGCTGCGCGTGTGCTTCTCCCCGTGCTCGCGTCTTCAGCGTGGCGCTCAGCGTCGCTTAAGCCGGGGAGATTTGGTAAAATTGTGGTTCGCGGTTGACGGTGTGAAGAGACTCCGTTCACACCTTTTGCTATGAATAGGGCTCGAGGCGCCGATTCGTCAGACGCCGTGCAAGGGGCATGTCGCACGTGTGCTGCGCTGCACGCTCGGCGCCGTTTGCACGGCGCGCAGCGCCCTTGGGGCGGTGAGAAGGCGGTTGCCGGTGTTCACGTGTGTTGAGGTGTGAAGAGGCGCCGTTCACACTTTGTGCTATGAACAGGGCTTGGCTCGCCGACTCGTGACGTGAGACGGCCTTGGCGGTGCGTGTGCAGCACGTGCTCCTCTGCACGCGCCGCGCTCTCTTTGCGGCGCGCAGCGCCGCTAGAGCGGTTTGACGGCGAAAAAATGACTTAGCGGTTTCGAGGTGTGAAATGACGGTTCTCACACTTTTCGACTCGGATAGGGCTCGAGGCGCCGTTTTATCAGACGCCGTGCGAGTGGCGTGTCGCACGTGTGCTGCGCTGCACGCTCGGCGCCGTTAGCACGGCGCGGAGCGCCCTTGGGGCGGTGAGAAGGCGCCGGATGGTGTTCACGGCTCGAGGTGTGAAGAGGCGCCGTTCACACTCTTTGCTATGGATAGGGCTCGGCTCGCCGACTCGTGAGACGGCATTCACCGTGCGTGTGCAGCGCGTGCTCCTCTGCACGCGCCGCGCTCTCTTTGCGGCGCGCAGCGCCGCTAGAGCGGTTTGACGGCGAAAAAATGACTTAGCGGTTTCGAGGTGTGAAATGACGGTTCTCACACTTTTCGACTCGGATAGGGCTCGAGGCGCCGTTTTATCAGACGCCGTGCGAGTGGCGTGTCGCACGTGTGCTGCGCTGCACGCTCGGCGCCGTTAGCACGGCGCGGAGCGCCCTTGGGGCGGTGAGAAGGCGCCGGACGGTGTTCACGGCTCGAGGTGTGAAGAGGCGCCGTTCACACTTTGTGCTATGGATAGGGCTCGGCTCGCCGTCTCGTGAGACGGCCTTCACCGTGCGTGTGCAGCGCGTGCTCCTCTGAACGCGCCGCGCTCTCTTTGCGGCGCGCAGCGCCGCTAGAGCGGTTTGACGGCGAAAAAATGACTTAGCGGTTTCGAGGTGTGAAATGACGGTTCTCACACTTTTCGACTCGGATAGGACTCGAGGCGCCGTTTTATCAGACGCCGTGCGAGTGGCGTGTCGCACGTGTGCTGCGCTGCACGCTCGGCGCCGTTAGCACGGCGCGGAGCGCCCTTGGGGCGGTGAGAAGGCGCCGGACGGTGTTCACGGCTCGAGGTGTGAAGAGGCGCCGTTCACACTTTGTGCTATGAATAGGGCTCGGCTCGCCGACTCGTGAGACGGCCTTCACCGTGCGTGTGCAGCGCGTGCTCCTCTGCACGCGCCGCGCTCTCTTTGCGGCGCGCAGCGCCGCTAGAGCGGTTTGACGGCGAAAAAGATGACTTAGCGGTTTCGAGGTGTGAAATGACGGTTCTCACACTTTTCGACTCGGATAGGGCTCGAGGCGCCGTTTTATCCGACGCCGTGCGAGTGGCGTGTCGCACGTGTGCTGCGCTGCACGCTCGGCGCCGTTAGCACGGCGCGGAGCGCCCTTGGGGCGGTGAGAAGGCGGTTGCCGGCGTTCACGGTGTGAAGAGGCGCCGTTCACACTCTAGTCTTTGCTATGAATAGGGCTCGGCTCGCCGTCTCGTGAGACGGCCTTCACCGTGCGTGTGCAGCGCGTGTTCCTACGCACGCGCCGCGCTCTCTTTGCGGCGCGCAGCGCCGCTAGAGCGGTTTGACGGCGAAAAGACTTAGCGGCTCCGAGGTGTGAAGAGACGGTTCTCACACTTTTCGACTCGGATAGGGTTCGAGGCGCCGTTTTATCAGACGCCGTGCGAGTGGCGTGTCGCAAGTGTGCTGCGCTGCACGCTCGGCGCCGTTAGCACGGCGCGGAGCGCCCTTGGGGCGGTGAGAAGGGCCGGACGGTGTTCACGGCTCGAGGTGTGAAGAGGCGCCGTTCACACTTTGTGCTATGAATAGGGCTCGGCTCGCCGACTCGTGAGACGGCCTTCACCGTGCGTGTGCAGCGCGTGCTCCTCTGCACGCGCCGCGCTCTCTTTGCGGCGCGCAGCGCCGCTAGAGCGGTTTGACGGCGAAAAAATGACTTAGCGGTTTCGAGGTGTGAAATGACGGTTCTCACACTTTTCGACTCGGATAGGGCTCGAGGCGCCGTTTTATCAGACGCCGTGCAAGGGGCGTGTCGCACGTGTGCTGCGCTGCACGCTCGGCGCCGTTAGCACGGCGCGGAGCGCCCTTGGGGCGGCGAGAAGGCGCCGGACGGCGTACACGGCTCGAGGCGTGGAGAGACGCCGTTCACACGTTTTGCTATGAACAGGGCTCGGCTCGCCGGCTCAAGAGACGGCCTTCGCGGGGCGTGTGCAGCGCGTGATCCTCTTCACGCGCCGCGCTCTCCACACGGCGCGCAGCGCCGCTAGAGCGGCTTGACGGCGAAAAAATGACTTAGCGGTTTCGAGGTGTGAAATGACGGTTCTCACACTTTTCGACTCGAATAGGGCTCGAGACGCCGTTTTATCAGATGCCGCTCAGTGGGTGTGCTGCGCGTGTGCTGTGCTACACGCTCGGCGCTGTTTGCGAGGCGCGGAGAGCGCCCTTGGGGCGGTGAGACGGCGCTTGACGGCGGTCACGGCTCGAGGTGTGAAGAGACGCCGTTCACACTTTTTCCTATGAACAGGGCTCGGCTCGCCGACTCACGAAACGGCCTTCACGGTGCGTACGTAGCGTGTGCTCCTCTGCACGTGCCGCGCTCTCCACGCGGCGCGCAGCGCCGCTAGAGCGGGTTGACGGCGAAAAAGACTCAACGGCTTCGAGGTGTGAAGAGACGATTCTCACACTTTTCGACTCGGATAGGGCTCGAGGCGCCGTTTTATCAGACGCCGTGCAAGGGGCGTGTCGCGCGTGTGCTGCGCTACGCGCTCGGCGCCGTTTGCACGGCGCGGAGCGCGCTTGGGGCGGCGAGAAGGCGCCGGACGGCGTACACGGCTCGAGGTGTGAAGAGACGCCGTTCACACTTCATGCTATGAACAGGGCTCGGCTCGCCGACTCGTGAGACGGCCTTGGCGGTGCGTGTGCAGCACGTGCTCCTCTGTACGCGCCGCGCTCTCCACGCGGCGCGCAGCGCCGCTAGAGCGGCTTGACGGCGAAAAGACACTTAGCGGCTTTGAGGTGTGAGGAGACGATTCTCACAATCTTTCGGACTCGCTTAGGGCCCGGGCCGACGATTTGTCAGACGCCGTTCAAAGGGTGCTGGCGCGTGTGCCGCGACTTACACGCTCGGCGCCGCTACCGTGAGCAGCGCCCTCGTTTGGGCGGCAAGAAGAGGCGCCGTGTAAGTTGGGGAGATGCGGGGAGATGTGGGCGAGTCGTGGCCTGACTCTCCTCTCCTCTCCTCTCCTCGCCTCTCCTCTCCTCTCCTCGCCTCTCCTCGCCTCTCCTCGCCTCTCCTCGCCTCGCCTCGCCTCTCCTCTCCTCTCCTCTCCTCTCCTCTCCGCTCCGCTCCTCTCCTCTCCTCTCCCCTCCTCTCGCTCCTCTCCTCTCCTCTCCCCTCCTCTCGCTCCTCTCCTCTCCTCTCCTCTCCTCTCCTCTCCTCTCCCCTCCTCTCCTCTCACTCCACTCCTCTCTCCTATCTCCGCTTCTCTCCCCTCTTTTCTCCTCTCCTCTCCTCTCGTCTCCTCTCGTCTCCTCTCGTCTCCTCTCGTCTCCTCTCGTCTCCTCTCCTCTCTCCGCTTCTCTCCTCTCCTCTCCTCTCCTCTCCTCTCGTCTCCTCTCGTCTCCTCTCGTCTCCTCTCGTCTCCTCTCGTCTCCTCGCCACTCCTCTCTCTTCTCCTCTCCTCTCCTGTGTCCTCCCCTCTCTGTCTCTTCAGTCATACCCGACCGAGTCGTGTTTGAAGGGGGCCGGGGGGTCACGTGGCTACGCCCCATGCCCCACCACCTTCGACTCTGTGCGGTGTTTGTGTAGCCGTTTGTGTGGAGACACGGGTGGGAGCCTCTTGGCCCCAGGCCGTGCCGCGGCCGACTTAGCCGATGTAAGAGGCTCCCGCTGATCTTAGACCGCGCAAGCACCCCAGCGTGCCTAGGCACACTTAGACCCGCTAGGCGTCGAGGCTCAGAACTTAGACTACTACCCAACCAGTATTTTCGACGCTTTTGCCTTTTGGCCCATATACTCGTGCAACAACCCGCGAGGTGGAGGAGCGGCGCGTTGCGGGAGCGGCGGGCTAGCGCCGCTATACGTCGAAACTCGAATCGAGACGCCCCCAATATGTTTTCCTCGCGATATACATTACTACACAGTGGACGCAAGACACACTGAGCGAGATCACAAGAGATTACACGTGTGTCCGACTCTCTCTCCGCGTCGGCGCAGACAAATGAAAACCGCGACCACCCCGACTCGCCTCCACCACCGCTCTCTGCATGGTGATCTCAGACACACGCCTCAACGCGTCCTCCAATCGCCGCGCTCTTCGGACAGGCTACAGCCGAATGTGCTCGAGGGCGCTGCTGCGGTGCCGCCCGCGGGGCTGCGGCAGCGGCTGCAGCGCCGGCCGCCGCTCGAGCCACATTGTCTCTGGCATCGAGACCGAGGCAGGCAAGGCGGCGCAGCTGCCCGCGCGCGGCGACGCGCTGCGGTGCGCCGACGCGAGCAGCGCGAGCGCCGGCGCCAGCTCCTGGCTCTTACGCAGCGGCCGCACGCTCGCAACGGCAGAGCGCCGCACGGCTCGCTCCGAAAGGAGGGCTGCCGCCGCGCCGCTCCCTCGCGCCTCCGCCTCCGCCTCCGCCGCCGCCTCGGCCGCCGCCTGGCCGTCCGCCTCCCCCTCCGCCGCCTCCTCGGCCGCCTCCTCCCTCTTCGCCTCGCGCTCTAGCTCGAGATGCAGCAGCTCGACCGAGCGGGAGCCCGGAGGCGGGTGCGCGGCGGCGGCGCGGCGGCGGTGGAGGGCGACCAAATCCGCGGAAGACGCGGCTTCGCGGCGGCCGCTGCCCCCACCGAGCCTCCCGTTGCGGAGTGGCTCCCTCGCCGCCCTCCTCTGCACGCTCGCCCTCGACGCGCCTGGCGCCTGTGGGTCGAGCGGCTGAGGAGGTAGCGGCGAGAGCCAGCTGCGGTACGAGGCCGCCCCCGCCGTCGCCGCCCTGCAGCCGCCAAACGGCGGAAGAGGCGGCTCTAGCGGCGGCTCCGGCGCCGTGAACCAAGCGTGCTGCAGCGCCTCGCTAGCGGTCGGGCGGCGGGCGGGGTCGCCGGTCAGCATTGCCCGCACGAGGCCCTTTGCGCTCGACGACACGTCCCTCCACGTCGCCGCGCCAAAGGTCCAGCGTCCGCGGAGGACGAGCTGCGCCTCGACCTCCTCGTCCTCGGCCGCAAACGGCTGTTGGCCAGACAGAAGCACGAAGAGGATGACGCCGATCGACCACACGTCCGACGCGAAGCCTAAAAAAGACACCCCGCGCCGCGATAACACGAACACGCGCGCGGGCCACGTGCACCACCGTGCCCAGCTTGGACGCCGTGCTCCCTGCCGTCGAGCACCTCGGGCGCCATGTACCCTATCCACCGCCGAGAAGGAGTCACTACCCACTCGGACTCAGGCAGTCGACCACCCCGCCACGCCACGTCTCACCGCGCGTGCCGACGAGGCCGGGTAGCTCTGGCGAGGCTGGGTCGCCACCCTCGGCGTGCAACCCCGGCGAGGTGGGGGGCGCAAAGTAGCCCCCGCCGCCCGCCGCGCCCCCCGTCGGCAGCGGCAGCACCTGCGCGGCGCCAAAGTCGCAGAGCCGCAAGTCGAGCAGGCCGCCGCGCCGGTCGAGCAGCAGCAGGTTCTCCGGCTTGATGTCGCGGTGCACCACCCGCCGGGCGTGGATGAAGGCGAGGGCGGAAAGGGCCATGCGCAGCAACGCGCGCACGCCCTCCTCCGTGTAGCCCTCCGCCGGCGCCCCGTTGGTCGGCTGCCAGCGCGCAACCACCTGCGCGAACAGGTCCCCGCCGGGCAGCAGCTCGAGCACGAGGTAGGCGGTGTGGCGAGCGTCGGCGAACGTCCCAATCAGCCGTACCTGGGTGGGTGGGTGGAGGGTGGGTGGGTGGGCAGGGCTCCAGGGGGGCAAGCCGGTGAGTGCGGAGTGCATGCGAGGGTGGTGGGTGGAGCGGGGCGGGCGGGGCGGGCGGGGCGGGCTGGTGGAGCAGGGTGTGTAGAGTTGTAGGGCGCGCCACGTGAGGGTGCCCCTGCACCAGCCGGAGGACGGACGCCTACAGGAAAGCTCCAGGAAAGGTCCAAGAAAGGTCTCGGAAAGTGCCCCTGCACCAGCCGGAGGACGGACGCCTACAGGAAAGCTCCAGGAAAGGTCCAAGAAAGGTCTCGGAAAGTGCCCCTGCACCAGCCGGAGGACGGACGCCTGCAGGAAAGCTCCAGGAAAGGTCCAAGAAAGGTCTCGGAAAGTGCCCCTGCACCAGCCGGAGCACGGACGCCTCTCGCCGCACCATGCCTAGCGCCTGCACCGGCCGCGCCACCTTCTTCACCGCGCAGAGCCGGCCCGAGGTCAGGCAAGTTGCGCGGAAGACGGTGGCGAAGGCGCCGCTGCCGAGCACGTCACCGAGCTTGAAGCGCTCCTCGCACCGGACAACGCCCGAAGGCTCCACGGCCAGCCGCGCGTCTACGATGCGCGTCGCCCACTCGTAGCAGAGAGGCCTCTGCCCGACGCGAGGAAGCATCATCCCGCTGCCGAGGTGGCCATTCCGCCGGCCAAGCACACTCCCACCCACCCCGCCGACACCAGCGCCGCCGCCGCTGCTGCTGCAAACGCCGCCATTGTCGCCGCCGCCGTTGCCGTTGCAGCTGCATTTGCCACAACCGCTGCCACCGCCGCCGCTGCCGCTTCCACCAGCGCCGCCGCTTCCACCACCGCCTCCGCTGCCGCTTCCACCACCACCGCTGCCAACGCCGCTGCTGCTGCTCCCGCCACCGCTGCTGCTGCTCCCGCCACCGCCGTGGCCGCCATCGCCATCGCCGCCGCCGCCGCCGCCGTCGTTGCCCTCTCCGCCGCCGCCCTCTCCGCCGCCGCCCTCTCCGCCGTTGCCCTCTCCTCCGATCAGCCGAGTGATGTGGTCGTGCGTGCTTTTCCTACGTGCTGAAGACACCAAAATCAGGGCGGTCTTGGGCCGTGTCATCGCGTGAGTACGAGGGATGAATACGGCGGAGTACTTGTCCTCTTGAGCGCTGGTTGGGGTACAAGGATTGCGTATTCCGCTTCTAGGGCCCGCTGCTCCTGCTCACGAGATACGGGGAGATACGGGGGGAGATACGGGGAGATATTCCGCGTCTAGGGCCCGCTGCTCCTGCTCACGCCGCCGCCGCCAGCGACACCGCCGCCGACGCCGCCCGAGAGGCCCTCGACCGTGCTCCCGACGGCGGCGCCCCTGCTGCCCTCACCGCCGCCGCCGCCCTCACCGCCGCCGCCGCCGCCACTGCTGCTCTGCGCTGCGCTCGAAGCCTCACCCGAAGAGCGTGGAGCGCCTCCCCACCGCAGCAGCGCGTCCGCGGCGACCGCCGCTCGGCCAGAGGGCGGCCTGATCAGTGCCGGCAGCGCCGCGGCGTCTGCAAACCAGAGCCGCAGCGGCCGCTCGCGCGCTGCGATAGTCAGCGCGTCGTCGCCTCCGGGCTGAACCACCGGCCCGAGCGTCGAGAGAGCGAACCGCTCCGTCGGCCGGTGCCCGCGCGCGTACCCTCGCTGGCTCCGGTAGGCGAGCAGCTGCGTCGGCGTGAGGACGAGCCACCTAATGGAGCAGTTCTCACGTAGCGGCTCCGAACATTTTCCGCAAGCGGTCGCAGCGGCGCAAGAAGTTGGCACACGCGCTGGAAGTGTCAATGGTGAGAGGGCTGCGTGCGTCGGCCGGCGCAGGTTTTGAAGTGCTTGCATGGTGTGGGGGCTCGAGAGTGCGGTTGGCACCGCTTGCGGTGGCAGCGGCACCACGCCGACTCCTTGAGACACCACGACTCGAAGAGGACAGTCGGACCGCCACCCTGGCTAGTGGAGCCGCGAGCGGCACCGCCGTATAAACCGCTAACTGCCGCACATTGCGGCATGCCCTCGGCACCGCGCATGCACCGCGCGAGTGTGCCGCCGCGGCTCCAAGCGCATCTTATCGAAAAAAGAATTTAAACAAGGCAACTCTCTCTCACAGCAGACAGGCTCGACACAGGTGCGAACTGGCGCGTGCTAGTACTATCACCGGCACACCACCGGAGCAAAAAGAATTTTGAAGTAAACGTCCCTCGCACGACAAGAATTGCATCCTTTCTGTCTTTTCATTCTTTTAGCCCCGCGATTTAGCAAGCCCTGTGCAGCGTGTCTTCGGAAATTAAAACGAAATCAGGGCACGGGACGCGGCACAAACGGGGCACGACGAACCCTGCCTCCTCGATGGGGCAGCGATTCGGCTGCTGGCGTCGGCGATGGCGGCGGTGCGGGCGTATGAGAACATCGAGGCGCGTCCCGTCGCTGCCGGGCTGGTGGCGATGTCCGGGACGTGCGCTCCTGCCGGGACGTGCGCTCCTGGGCGGAAGTCTGCGCGGCGGCTCGCGAGAGGGAGTTCGAGATCTTGGCTCGCGATTCGGCTCGCGCGGCGGCGGCTCGCGCGGCGGAGGCACTCACCCACTAGCCTGCTCGCCCGCGGCCCACTCACTACGCGCACTAACTTAGTGCGCGGGGTGGCGGGAGGCACGAGACATGTAGCATGCAGCATGCAGTCTGCATAGAGAGCATCTGCACCATACAGACCCTCTCTGCACACACAAGTGCACTCTTGGGTGGGATTCTGTATTCCGCACCTGCATTGTGCATTAGCCCCGCGATATCTTATCGAAAAAAGAAATTTGACATTGACAAAACTCCCTGAGTTGTGCCCAGGTTTGTATATTGCCCAGCGACGGCGTCTCGTCTTAATTGCCATTATTGAAGAGACGTCGCTCACAGCTCACAGCAGGAACAGAAAATAAAGAACCGACTGGACTCACTGAAATGGTTCCAGTCAAAGCCCTCCCCTTCACCGTGGCCACGTACGCGCCGTGCCCGTTCGCTATGCACTGGGCGCTGCTACCGGCAGTGGGCGACTCGCTTCGGGTGCCGTTGCCGCAGCCGCCGCCGCCGCCGCCCGCCGCGGGCGTCGGCGTGAGGAAGGCGGGAGCGGATCGAATGGTGGGCAAGTCGGTCAAGGCGCCGTGGACGCGCCAGGAGGACATCATGATCCGCGATGGCGTGCTCCAGCGCGGCTTCAAGTGGACCGCGATCGCGAAGTCGCTCCCGCACAAGCGCTCGGCCGACGCGGTGCGCAACCGCTGGCAGAGGCTGCAGTCGCGCCGACGAGGGACGCCGCCGCCCGCGCTGATGCGCCCCAGGTCGGACGGGGAAGCCGACTCCGAGGGCGGCGCGTCCGCCGAGGGCTCTGGCGACGGCGCCGACGTCGGCGAGGACTTTACCCCCCCCGAGGTGGAGAAGCACGGCGACATGTGGACCGAGGAGGAGGACTCGATCATCGACAACGCGGTGGCGCAGCGCGGGCCGTGCTGGGCCGCCATCGCCCAGCTGCTGCCCGGCCGCACTTACTCCGGGTGCCGCAACCGCTGGGTGAGGCTGCAGGAGCGGCGCCTGGCCGCGGCAGGCCTGCACGTCAAGGGCGCGGCGCAGGTCCGCCTCACTCCTTCGCACCTTCCTTCCGCCGCCTCGGCGCACCTTGGCCGAGCCGCCCGCCCTCCCTCAATTTACGGGGGTTGCGGAGAGGCCGACACGCCCCCCCCCCCCCCCCTCCCTCCCTTTCAGGTGACCGAGGTGCTGCGCAGGCTGGGCTTCTCGTGGGGGAGCGACGCGAACGCCACCGACGTGGCGGTGGCCGCTCAGCGTGGCGTCGATCCTCACGCTTCTGCTGGCGTGGCACACCTGGCGGCGGCGGCGCAGCTAATGGCGGCGGCGCCATGGGCGGCGCACTGGCATCCCGGCGCAGGCGAGGCGGCGTGAGACATGAGAGGCCGACCGAGTCGCTACGTTTGTGTGACGCCGTGTTCGCCCCAGGCTCGGGGGCGTGAACCGTCGTGGGTCAGAGGGGGTGTGGGGGAAGGGAAAGGGCGGGGTGGCGGCGGGTGTGCACACGACCACCGGAGGGGGGGAGGGGGGGGGGGGGCGAGGGGCATGGACGGAGGGCGTGTGGGGCGGGGCAGCCTCCGCTGCTCATTCGGGGGTTTCGCTTTCTGTGCGCTCAGATTCTCTCTGTTACAGAGTCTCTGTCTTCAAAAAAGACTTTCCCGTGGGACTCTTCTTCTAGAGACGAGCGGTCTCGACCTTCTTGGGCAGCAGCTGATTGTGCGAGTGGCTGTGGCCCAGCCGGAAGCTGCTGCCACCTCAAACCCCCGGAGGCCGTTTACTTGCTTGCTCTCTTTCTGTGGACGCTGAGCTCCGAGACGGGGCTGGAACGAATGGATCGAAAGCGCGCGCGTTTGGTTTCGGGGTGCTTTCCAGAAGCCGTTCACACAGACCTCGAGTTCGAGGTGCATATTCTTCGTTGGGTAGCGAGGATTGGTGTAACGTGATCCACTCAGGCGTGTTTTCTCACGTCCGGCCGTCAGTGCGCAGAGCTGCGCTTTCTCCGACAGACCGACTGCCCAGCGACGGCCCCAGGCTCTCTCGGCTACGGGACCGGCCCCAGCTTCGGCTGAGGGCTGACAAGCTGCCGAGCCCAATCGCAGTGCGAGTCGTGATTTCTTGTTGGAGCCAGTCCCGTGCCCAGTGTTGTGCGAGGGAGCTTTGTTGTAAAATTCTTGTTGGTTGCCGTGAGAGTTTTGACATGTAAAATTCCTGTTGGTTTTCAAAATCTCTTTCTCTGCACTCTGCCCCGGAGAGAGAGAAGCACATTTCTTGTTGGCTTCTAAGAAACAAACAAAAAACAACAACTGCCCCGGCTACGTCTAGGTAGGAGAGAGTCTCTCTTTTTTTTTTGAGTCTCTCTCTAGGTAGGTAGTAGTTGGGCCCTCTGAATGCCAATCTGTGCGTCACGCCATGTGGGTTCCGCCTGACGCTTCTTTGAGAAACGAGGAAAAAGAAAGCAAGCGAGTTTGTGCTGTACCCCACAAAAGACCTAAATAGCGCATCACACCCTCCTCTCCTTAAAATCCCTGTGTGGTGGCGGCGTGCCGTTCTCCCATCCCTCCCTTGGGTTGTGTGTTTTCTTTCTTTCTTTCTTTACAAAAGACCTAAACGTTCATTCACACCACTGCGCACGTGAGTGAGGACGTGAAACTGCTCACTGGGCACGTAACTGGGCACGTGACACTGGCACGTGACTTGCGCACCGGCACCGATTTGCACAACACTGGGCACGTGACTTGCGCACCGGCACACGGGGGGAAAGAATTCACCGGGAAGAGTCTGTACCCCCCTAGGTCTGCACTCGCGCGCCGGTCTGCTCTCGGCGCAGTCGTGCCCAGATGTTGACCCGCCTCCTCTCACTCCTCCTCTCCGCGCCCGACCTCATCGCTGGCCACGGCTCGATGGCCGTGCCTCCGCCGCGCGGGATGCACGGCAGGCCCATCGAGTGCTTCACTAAGAAGGGCGGCAAACGGTACTGCAATGCTGGGTGCCCCGAAGAGAACTGCCTCTGGTACCAGGTCGGCTGCATGGTCGGATGCGACGACTGCTCGCTCGAGGGTAAGCAGATGTGGCCGACCCCGGCCGACGTGCAGTGTAAACGCAACGGCTCCCTCGTCCCGCCCGGCAAGACACCATTCCCAATCCCGCGCACGGTGCCTGCAGAGGCGCGTTCGTGGAACCTAAAACTGCGGAGCCCGGCCGGCGATTTTACCGCATACATGCCTTGGGCTTCGCCGGGAGCCTCGCCGGTCGCTGACCCGTGTGGCGTGGCATCTGGCTTTGGAGCGTCGGCGCACACGCCGAGCTACGTGCACGCGCCAAAGGGGTATCGCGTGGGCGAGCTTGGCTCGCGTGTCCTCGAGCCGCTCCCCACCAAGACGGTCGTGCGTGCGGGCGGGACGCTTGAGACGGGCTTCGGCGTCAAGGTGAACCACGGTGGCGGCTACTCCTTCCGCCTGTGTCCCGCGGGCTCGCCACTGACCGAGGCACGCCAGCCCACTGCCGCCGCTGCTCTCCTCTGCAGCTCTGTGCCGCCGCTACCCTCCATCGCAAAACCACACAACCATCGCTGCCCTCCCTCGCTGGCCTCACCGCCGCTTCCCTCGCCGCTCCAGGCGTGCTTCCAGAGGCGCTCGATCTGGTGCCTCCGCGATGTCCTGGAACCTTCCGACGAGCCCTTCCAACTCCTCCCCCCCGTAGTCACCCGCTGGCGTTCGCCTCCCCCAACCACACCGTCTCCTTCGTCGACGGCTCGAGAGCCAACCTGTCGCTGCCCGCACTCACAGTCTCGCGGGGTGCGCGCTCACAGCGCCCTCCCGCTCACGCCGCCCTCCTGCTCACGCCGCCCTCCCACGACCGCGCGCTTTGACGCGTCGCCGCCGCCCACCCCGCCACCTGTCACCTGTGCCTGTGCCTATTGCGCCCCAGGCACCACGCCCGCTCGGTCGCAGTGGCGGTGCGTGCCCCCTTCCCCCGCGTGCAGCTGCGATGTGGAGCCGTGCCGGAACCTTCCCGGAGCCTTCCTGCAGGCGGCTTCCCTTCCCCGCGTGCAACTGCGACCTCGGAGAGGGCTGTCACGCGGGCGGCGGTAGCGCCGGTGGCAATGGCGGCGGCGGCGGCAGCAGCAAGGGCAACACGGCCGGCGGCGAGGGCGGCGGTAGCGAGGGCGACGGCGAGGGCGGGGGTGGCGCACGGGGCGGTGACGGCGGCACCGCCCTGCTGCCGAGGCGCGTCCTGAGGGAGGCGGGAGGCGGTGCGGCGGCGGCGAGGCTTGCGCGGGAGGACGCTTGGGCGTGGGAGGCGGCGGAGGAGGCGGTGGCGTGGGGCGCGCAGCGGGCGTACGAGCAGCAGGACAGCCCGCCGCAGAGGGGAGCGGGTTGGGGGTTGGCGCTTGCGAGCCTTCTTGGAGCCTTCCCCTGCAGGAGGACCCGCCGCCGCGCTGCCCAACGGGCACTCAGTTTGCGGTGCCGGCCGACGACTTGTATGGATACGGCGACCTGCCTCCCGTGCTGGTCACGGATTTGCTGCGTGTGCCCGCCGGCTTGCGGGGCGACTTTGTCCTCTCCTGGCGCTGGGACTGCGAGCAGACAGACCAGGTGTGGAGCACGTGCGGTGCGCACGCCCCGCACCGCCCCCTCTCTCCGCATGCGCGCCCTGACAGGCTGACCCCCTCTGCCACCCTCTCTCACCCTCTCTCCACACCCTCCGCCGAGCAGCCGACGTCACCATCGTGGCCTGATTTGCAGCTCCGGCACCTCTGCCCCGTACTGCACCGCTGCCACACTTGAGTTTCCTCCGAGCCCGTGTATCTCTGCGTCGACTCCACCAGACGGTTGTACCTCCTCGCTTGTACCTGTGCCACACAGTTGTACGTCTTTCCGTTCGTGCCTCGTGCCTGGTGACTCGTAAAGGGAGAGGACACTTGAGAGGACCCTGAGTTGACCAGGGGTTGTGCGCTGGGCCCTCCTGCTCGGCTCCAGCCAGTAGACAAGTCTTGTCATCAACAGAGTAGAAGGATCTGACCTCGGGGCCGATGTGACCAAGCGCTGGTAGCGTGGTTTAACCTCACACCCATGGTCTCACAGTGTGCCGGCAGTCGCCGAGCAGTGTCGCTCACACAAGCCGCAGCACAAGTGACTGAGGGCCAGTGAGGGCGAGCCCATCGCTGTCACAGCTGTGGCAGCCGCACAATAGGCTGTGTCAACTGTGCAGAGTGTGTGAGCAGCAGAGGAGCTGCTCTCCAGGCTTCTGTCGCAAAGAGCTGCATGCCACCGAAAGCGCTGTCGAGGTTCGCCGAGCGCGGCGCAGGTTGAGGGAAGCCGCCACCGACGAGCGCGTTGGACTTTTCACTCCGGACAAAGACGGGCACACAGCGGACGGTGCGGGGCGTGTGCCCGTCATAGCGGCGAGGCGCGGGACCGTCTGTGGCGAAGTGGGTCGCGTCCCTCGATTTCCTCAACTCACGGTCCTCTCCCCGTATGTGCCTTCATGCTATCTCCTCACTCCTGCTCTACCTGCTCGGGTCCAGACCAGGCCGCCGGGCCCGCACATAGAGCATGATCACGGAATAGAGCATGATCGCGGACACGCGGAGCCGAGCCACGCGTCACGCAGCAGCCCTGAGGTGCCCTGAGCACACATGCAAGTGCCCATGGTCATATCTCGTCGTGCACTCGCCTGACAGTAGTTTGCGGTAGACCGGTAGACCGCCGCAGCTCATGTCGTCGCACCGGCGCAGTTGGCCAAGGTGTGACGGCAATATTTTCTTATAATTTGTGAAACACATTTCTGTAGTTTGAAAGACGCGAAATCTATGGGAAGGTCATGGGCTGGCGATGCAGCGGTGCCGGCACCTTCCCTCTCCCAGCCTCTGAGCTTCTCCCACGCGACGGATCTTCAGCTGCAGCTGCAGATGTACCGTGGCAGGCCCGTATTATCTGGGTCGCTCACATTATCGACACATACGACCAGTACGTCGACGGAAGTGTGCAAGAGAGAGAGTTCGTTGGCTCGCGGCTCGGGTAAGAATGCCGAGCTCGCTGCTAGCCAGCGACTACGGCTCTAGTACGTAGTAGCCCGGTGACCCTCGCGACTTCTTGTGAGCTTGCAAGTCGCTTCGCATCTGAGTCATCTTCCTTGAGTAGGAGGGATCGTCGGCGCGGTTCAAGTTCTCCTGCAGGGATACAGGCCGGGAGCCCTTAGCGTGCTGCATGTTGCCTCTATCTCTCTACGCGTAGCGGAGGCATCGTCATCATCATCATCATCTTCATCATCTCTCTCTCTCTCTCTCTCTCTCTCTCTCTCTCTCTCTCTCTCTCTCTCTCTCTCTCTCTCTCTCTCTCTCTCTCTCTCTCTCTCTCTCTCTCTCTCTCTCTCCCTCTCCCTCTCTCTCCCCCTCTCTCTCTCTCCGCGCGCCAGAGGATCCTCTGTAAGACATGAAGTCCGTCGATCCTCTTACAGGTGTGGTCGTAGTACATGAAGTCCGTCGATCGAAGAGGTCACCCTGCACGACTGCCTGCACGTATCGATGGTCCAACAAGTGTGGCTGCAGTACTCGGAGAATTGCTCGTCCTCGTAACGGATTGTGTCGCTGTCGAGGTACCTATGCGTGCCGTCACTCCGCTTTCTTAGGTGGCGAATGGGGAAATGCAGGCCCGAAGTTGCTCTGATGCCGCGCGAAACGGCCTTTCGCGACGGAGAAGGTTCGGCTCCATCAGCAGCGGCAACAGTGATGTGCCTTGCACGTGCGACGGCGCAGGGACGCCGATGAGGTCGAGGATGGTCGGGTAGAGGTCGATGTTCTCCACCATAGCCGGAACGCGCGCTGGGGAGTAGCCGGGCGCCTTGATCATCATCGGCACATGCAGGTCCGTCTCGTACATCGAGTGCTTGGCCCACGACCCCTTGTTGCCGCGTTCGCATGTTCCAGTACTGCTTCGGGCACACTGTTGCGGCTGCCGAGTGCCACCCCCGGGGGGGAGGGGAGGGGCGGCTGATAGCCGACCTTAATCGTCATCTTGCCGTCGGGATATCGCCACTTGTCCTCCGGCCCCTCTGCCGCCTCCGTCGCCGGCCGCGTGCCTTGCTGAGTGGTGCGTAAAGATGAAGTGAGAACAGACAGGGCGGTGCTGCGCGGGCGTGAGAAGGGGTGGGAACCGGGCGGTCAGTAGGCGCACATTGTAGAGCTGCGATCCGACGACCCGCGACGAGTTGAATGAACGGTTGATCATCGACGTAGCCGCACGTGCCGAGCGAGGCACACTCGTGGACCTCGCTGGTGTAGTTCGTGTAGCTGTGCGACCCGGTGATGTCGCCCGCATTCGGCTTTTCGTTCAGGCGAAGGGCTTGACCATCCTCCCGGAAGGGCTTGTCACGTGCACACGCTCGGGAGTGGGCAGGGATCGACATGGCGGGTGAAGTAGGCGTTTGGCGGCGCACGCCCTTGCTATCCGCCGCTATCGACTCGGGCTCCACCGAGATCGACTCGGGCTCCGCCGATATTGACTACTCCGCCGACATCCAAGGAAGAGTCGAAGAAAACCCCGCTGGGACCCGGACGCCAGCACAGGAGTGTGGTGACACACACTGTATGTATGTATGTAGAAAGATGAACACACTGTGGTGCGAGCGTCGCCCACACTGGCGTTCAGACTTTTTCTTTTTGAGCTTAGCCTTCGATGTTATGAAAACAAACGCAAGGCTTACATGGCATATCGCTCTCGGGCTCACAGACATCCCTTACACCCGCGCACACCCGCCGCCCCCGCGCGCGCCCCACCCCGGCCGGGAGAAAGGGGAGTGACAGTTTGGGACTCGCAAGCCCGAGTATGTTGAGTCCTGGCTCAACAACGCAGATAACAAGAGGGGGTGGTCCGGCTCACAGGTCCGACTCACGCGCTTTTTTCTTCGTGCTTTTTCTTTTTTTTGAGCTTAGCCTTCGATGTTATGAAAACACGCAAGGCGCACATGGCATATCGCTCGGGCTTTTTCTTTTTTTGACTCGCTTCAGCAGAGCCATGCCTGGTGCTTCATCTCCCGCGACGGTCCCGCCCGACCCGACCTTCTCCAAAGGCGACGTTGTGAGAGTCGAAAACCTGAAGAGCCGCCAAGACCTCAACGGGCAGCAAGCGACGATCCTTGGCTTCCACGAAGCCAGCGGCCGTTACATGGTGGCAGTCGGGCCGACCGAGGCGATCAGGCTGCGCTCAAGCAATCTGCAGCTGGTGCCGCACCTTTTGAATCTGCCGCCCGAGGTGATTGAGCAAGTCGGCCTATGGCTGCTCCGTCGCGACCCTCCGAGCGTGCTGCGTCTGCTGCGCACCTGCCAGCACGCGCGTTTCCTGTGCAAGGCGCTGCGCGAGTGGGTGCATCTGCGCCGCCTGCGCTGGCTGGACGAGGCCGAGCCCGCGGACGCGCCGCCGTTCATGCGCGTCTTCGGCCCTCCGGTGGGCAACGGCGAGCCACAGGCCGTGCAACGCTGGCTTGGGCCTGCGGAGCTCCATGCGCCGCGGAGGGCTCCAAATCAGGGCCACGAGGGCCTCGCGTCCGACGTCACGCTAAGCAAGGACGGGCGCACAGTGCGTCAGCAGAAGGGCAATGGCGCTGGTTGGGTGGCCGGCCCACCGCTGCCGGGCAAAGGGACCATCGCGTGGACAGTCCGCCTCATCACCGACGACTGGACAACGGTGAGTGTGGGCGTGAGCTGCGAGCGCATCGGCATGAGCTGGGCACTGTATCTGGCTGGCGGCTCGCTGCGGTGCCTCTCGCGTGGGCCGGAAGGGTTTGGCTACTGGCGCACGTTCTCGCCGCCGCCAGCCGGCTATCCGTTCGGCAACGGAAACGCGATCCACTTCAACAAGGGTGGTAAACCTGGGCCGCCCGCTTGTGGCGCCGGCACAAGGAATACATTTGTCGCTGTGGCAAACGCGCCCAACGGCAAAGAGCTGCGCCATTGCCGCGCCGCTGGAGCCGAGCGGCTCCAGGCAGACGTCGAGATCATTTGGGACGCCAACGGTTCGCAGCTCTACATGCGCGTGAATGGGGGCGAGCTGATTGGCCCACGTTATGCGGACGATTCTTCGGGCCCCTCACACCAGCCGTTCGTTGTCGGTGGCTTCCCGCGCGGCGTGCGACTTCGCCCGTGGGTTGGGCTCCAGGGCGCTCGCGATGAAGCCACAATCAGCCCGTGTTGGTATGAGGCAGGGCCTTCGCTGCGCGCTGCCCTCCGGGAGTTCCTGGCCGCCGCCGGAGCCCGTGAGCAGCGCGAGCAGCGTCATGCGGTGCCTGAATCGACCGGGCCGCAGGACAGCGACTCTGGATTGAGGGCGGCGCGGCCACCGCCAGGCGCGCATGGTGCCAGTGGTGCAGGCGGCGCCGGCGCGAGCGTGGATGCCGCGTACTTGTATTGAGTGATCTAGCAGCTCTAAATTATCAGAGACATCCATAATTCTCAGAATCTCTTTGTTGTCAACACGCGCAAACAAAAGTCGGAGCACACCCTGCTCTTACGGGGTGTGGACCGTGAGTTGACTCCAGGGGTTGTGCGCCGGGCCCTCCTGCTCGGCTCCAGCCAGTAGACAAGTCTTGTCACTAAGAGAGTAGAAGGATCTGACCTCGGGGCCGATGTGACCAAGCGCTGGTAGCGTGGTTTTACCTCACACCCATGGTCTCACAGTGTGCCGGCAGTCGCCGAGCAGTGTCGCTCACACAAGCCGCAGCACAAGTGACTGAGGGCCAGTGAGGGCGAGCACATTGCTGTCACAGCTGTGGCAGCCGCACAGTAGGCTGTGTCAACTGTGCAGAGTGTGTGAGCAGCAGAGGAGCTGCTCTCCAAGCTTCAGGCGCAAAGAGCTGCATGCCATCGAAGGCGCTGTCGAGGTTCGCCGAGCGCGGTGCAGGTTGGAGGACACCGTCACCGACGAGCGCGTTGGACTTTTCACTCCGGATAAAGACGGCGACACGCACACGAGCTGCGGCCGTTTCGCCGTCATAGCGGCGAGGCGCGGGACCGTCTGTGGCGAAGTGGGTCGCGTCCGCCGATTTCCTCTCACGGTCCGCCCCCTTTACGCTTCACCGAGCTGCCGCCGAGCTCACATCTGGAGCTCAAACCCACCCTTCCCGCTTGCTGCCGCCTTTAGGGCGTCTTTCGCGGCGTCACCCAACTCCTTTTTTTGGAGTTTTTTTATGTCTGCCGGCGCGTTTTCTTCTTTCTGGCGGCATGAGCGGCGCCAGCCGAGCCCTGCTGCCCGACCTGGCGGTGGGCGACCTGGCCGCGCTGCGCGCCTTCCTCTCCGGGTGTGGGACGCGCGGCACGTCGCTCGCGGCCCAGCTCGACGCGCGGCTCGACACCGAGAAGCAAGACACGCTCCTCACCTGGGCCGCTCGGCACGGGCAAGCCGAGGCGGTGCGGCTGCTGCTCGAAGCCGGCGCGAGCGTGGGGGCGACGAGCGGCACCGGCCGCGCCGCGCTGTTCATCGCGTGCCAGGAGGACTACCCCGAGATCGCCGCGCTGCTCCTCGAGGATGGCGCGGCGATCAACCAAGCCAACGTCAACGGCGTCACGCCGCTGTACATCGCGTGCCAGAAGGGCCACCTCGAGATCGCGCGGCTGCTCCTCGAGGCAAGCGCGGCGGTCGGCCAAGCCAACACCAGAGGCGTCACGCCGCTGATCGCCGCGTGCTTCCAAGGCCACCTCGAGATCGCCAAGCTGCTGCGCGACGCGGGCGCTTTGATCAACCGAGCCAGGGATGACGGCGTCACGCCGCTGTTCATCGCGTGCGCTCGGGGCCACGTCGACATCGTCCGGCTGCTTCTCGAGGCCAGCGCGGCGATCAACCAAGCCAGGGACAATGGCGCCACGCCGCTGTACGTCGCGTGCCAGAAGGGCCACCTCGACGTCGCCCGGCTGCTCCTCGAGGCCAGCGCGGCGGTCGACCAAGCCGATAAGGATGGCTTCACTCCGCTGTTCGTCGCGTGCCAGTATGGCCACCTCGAGTGCGCCCGGCTGCTCCTCGAGGCCAGCGCGGCAGTCAACCAAGCCGCAGAGGACGGCGCCACGCCGCTGTACATGGCATGCCAGAACGGCTACGTCGACATCGTCCGGCTGCTCCTCGAGGCTGACGCGGCGGTCGGCCAAGCTAGCACCAGAGGCGCCACGCCGCTGTACATCGCGTGCCAGATGGGCCACCTCGAGATCGCCCGGCTGCTGCGCGACGCCGGCGCTTCGCTCAACCAGGCCAACGCCAGAGGCGTCACGCCGCTGTACATGGCGTGCCAGAATGGCCACCTCGAGATCGCCCGGCTGCTGCGCGACGCCGGCGCTTCGCTCAACCAGGCCAACGCCAGAGGCGTCACGCCGCTGTACATGGCGTGCCAGAATGGCCACCTCGATTGCGTCCGGCTGCTCCTCGAGACCGGCGCGGCGATCAACCAGGCCATGCATGATGGCACCACGCCGCTGCACATGGCGTGCCAGAACGGCCACCTCGAGATCGCCCGGCTGCTGCGCGACGCTGGCGCTTCGGTCGACCAGGCCAACGCCAGAGGCGTCACGCCGCTGTACATGGCGTGCCAGAATGGCCACCTCGACGTCGCCCGGCTGCTTCTCGAGGCTGGCGCGGCGAAGGACCAAGCCCAGACCCAAGGCGCCACGCCGCTGCTCGTTGCGTGCCACCGGGGCCACCTCGAGGTTGCCAAGCTCCTCTCCTCCTATGGCGCCTCCCGCACCGCTACACCCTTCGGCACGCCCGAGGAGGCCGCAAACAACGAAGGCCACGCCGACCTCGCCGCCTGGCTGGTCGCCAGCCGCGGCTGGACGCCGCTCGCGCACCTTGAGACCCTCACCGCCGCCCGCGCGCTCTCCCTGCTGCGCAGCGGCGCAAGCCTGCACGAGGGCGGGCCGACGCCGCTGCAGCGCGCCGCGGGCGGCGAGGGCGAGGCGGCCGCGCTGATCCGGCGGGCGGCGGCGCCGTGGTCGCCGGCAAGCCACTCGCTCTTCCCCGCGGCGGCGCGCGAGTACGCGGTGATGGTCATGCGCATCGGCTACCAGATCGCGCTCTCTCCGCCCGACGGCGCCGAGGCGCGCCCGGACTGGAGCGCGCTGTCCGACGTGTGGCGCGAGCACGTGCTGCCGCACGCGGTGGCGCGCTGAGGCCGAGTGAGGACGCGAGTGCCACGCGGCGGCGCTGACCCGGCGGGCGGCGGGCGGCGGAGGCGGCGGAGGCGGAGGGGCAGGCAGCGTTTGAGCGTGTATCACGATCGACGACGCCACGCCACACGCGGGCGCGATCGACGCCTTGGAGGAGGAGCTGTCGGCGCTCGGCGCTTCGCCTCGCAGCGCTTGAGGTTGCCGAGGCGCCGGCGGCCGCTGCTCAGACGGCGGCAACGGCAGTGGGCGAGGTTTGAACCACTCACATGTGCGTCGTGTGCATGACCGAGCCGATCACGCACGTCATGGGTTCCGTGCGGGGACTAGAGCAAGTCGCCCTGCGGTGAATATCCCGGGGAGAGATGTGCATTGGAGTTTAGTCAAGACTGTTTAGGCTGTTAGCTTGTCTGAAGTAAACACTTCTTTTCTCTTGCATTCTTTACATAGGGGCTAGGGCTAGGGGCGACGGCCGCACGGAATCGCCGCCGGCGGGGGGCGAGGGCGCTAGCGAAGGAGGAGGAGCGAGAGCCCGGGGAGGATGGGAGGGGGGTCGGCCGGAGGAGTACGCCGGCCTCTTCGACGGCCCATAAGGGGCCGTCGCCTACCGTGCCTTTTGTAGTGCCAGTCCGAGCCAGTCTGCTGTGGTTAGTAAAATTCTTTAGATACTGTGCGAGCGGCATTTCGTAAATTCTTTAGATAACGCGACCATCATGTCTGACAGCTCGCGGCCGTCGTCGCGCACGCGGTCGCGCCGGCGCTCGGCAGCAGTGTCCGCTGCAACAGCACACAACGCACAGGTCGCGCCACTGCTGCAGCTTCCGCAGGTGTTAGTCACCGAGGTGCTCGTTTGGCTACCTGCGGCGGTGCTCGGTGGCGTGAGCTGCGTGTGCACTGCCTTGCGAGATGAACACGTGCCGGCCGCCGTGTACGGGCGCGCGGCACTTCTGAGCCTCGTAGTCCCGGATCCGCCACCATGCAAGCCGCTCGCCAACGCGCTCGACTTCTTGGAGGAGCTCTTGCGCCGGAGGAGCACGCTGGCCGCAGGAGAAGCGCACACGCTCTGCCTTCAGCCGTCACCGTCAGCACTGTATTCCTGGGGAGGCAACAGCGACTACGAAGAATACACCGAAGCGTGGGGTCTTGGTGAGCCCTGCGTCGCCTTCCTGGGCCATGGCAAACAGGTCGGCAAAAACGTGAGGTCGCCAAGGCGGGTGCGGTCCATCATTGACGCACAGGGCTGTCGCGAGTGGGCAGAGGCGAAGATGAGCCTGCTGCAAGTCTCGGCAGGTGCTTCGCACAGCATGGCAGTCTCGAGCCGTGGCGAGGTGCTTAGCTGGGGTGATGCCTCTGACGGCCAGCTCGGCCACGGCCGGGTTGAGTTTGGCCAGTACCTCGGGCGCGATGACTACGAGACAGCGGAGGTGCCGATGGCGATCCACTTTCGATCGGAGCTGGCGCGGGAGCTGATCGTACAGGTATCATGTGGTCATGGCTACTCCTTGATGCTGTCTCGAAGCGGCCGCGTCTACTCGTGCGGCAGCCGCGGCAACGGCGAGCTCGGCCATGCAGACTGGCCGAAGCAGCCCCACGTGCCAAAGCGCGTCGCGAGGCTCGGCGGAATCGTGCAAGTCAGCGCCGGGTCTCACTCGCTGGCAGTGTCGCGCGACGGCAAGCTGTACAGCTGGGGCTGGATGGCAAACGGCCCGCCCTGCCGTGGTCCAATGGACGCCCCGCTGAACGCCCCGAGCGTCCCACCGCCGCATGTCCCTGGCGAGGTCGCCTTCCTCCTAGACGCCCCCGGAGCTCCACCGCCGAGGGTGACCAAAGCTTGTGCCGGAGTGGACCATGGGCTGATCATCACGGACGACGGCGGGCTCTTCAGCTACGGCCGCGGAGACTACGGCGAGCTCGGCCATGGCGATAGGCACTCGAGCTACCGGCGTGCGCGTCGGGTGGCGCTAGCACATCGGGTAGCGGACGCCAAGGTGGGTCAGTTCTTCTCCGCAGCGCTGACCGACACAGGCGACGTCTACACCTGGGGCCAGGGGTTCTTCGGGAAGCTGGGCCACGGCGACGAGTATCCGGACGAGGACGTGGATGAGGCGGGCGGCGAGTGTTGCCTGCTGCCGCAGCGCGTGCAGGGGCTGCCCCCTGTGGCCGAGATCGCACTCGGGTCGTGCCATGCGCTCGCCCGCCTGCGCGACGGCGAGCTCCTCGCTTGGGGCTGCAACGACGCCGGGCAGCTCGGCCAGGGGCATGCCTGCAACGAGGAGCGCCACGGCCATCCGGAGCGGGTGCGCTTCCGCAGTGCGGGGGAGGACGACGAGGAGGACGAGGAGGACGAGGAGGACGAGGACGAGGGCGAGGACGAGGACAACGAGGACGAAGAGGACGAGGAGGACGAGGATGAGGAGGATGAGGAGGACGAGGATGAGGAGGATGAGGAAGACGACGAGTAGGTACGAGTGTAGGCACGACACTAGGCACACGGGACTTCTAAAAGGAGAAAAGAAACTCGAGCAATTTTTGACCGCGCAAGATAAAAGTAGCGATAAGAAAAATTGACGCCTACTCACGCTGCCGCCTGGGAGACATGGCTCGCTGAGCTCTCCTCTCTCTGTACGTGCGCTGCGCGCTCAGCCTCTGGCACTAGATGGCCGAGCGCACGCGACTCCACCATTGTCCATTCGTTCGTGAAAACAGAAAAGCCGTGGCGGCGCTCGAAACGCGCGCACACGTGCGGGGGTGGCCGCAAGCGAGCCGCCCGCCGCCAGATCAAGGCGGGGCTGCCGGCAGAATACACACGGCACGACGGCCAACCGCCAGAAAACCGCCGCCGCCGCCGCAACCGCCGCCGCCGCCGCCGCCGCCGCCGCCCGATCGCCGCCGCCCGCTGACGCAACCGCAGCCCGCCGCCTCCTTCTCCGCCGCCCGCCGCCGACCCGCGTGACAAGCGAACAAAACCGGCGCTCCCTGGCGCCGTACCGCCCGTGCCCTCCACCCACCCCAGAATCACCGGAGCTCCCGACCAAATCACCGAAGCGTCTGGGGGGGGGGGGGGAGGGGGGGGAGGGAGGCGACGGGTGTGCGATTGCTCGCCCCGCCGCCGCCTCAAAAGCCTCGCCGCCCGCCGCCTGGGCTGTGCCACCGCTCGCGCGTGCCGGAGCCATCCGACGCAAACACGACGGGCTGCATCGACTCGTCCTCGTTCGCGAGCGACGAGTTGGAGAAGTGAGCGATGAGCGCGCGCTTGCCCTGGATCCGCCCGTAGTTGATCTCGCACACCTTGTCCGAGTTGAAGCGCTCCCACTTCCGGCGGTGGAACTCGCGGTAAAATGCGGGGACATGGTGAAACGAGATCATGTTGACGAAGGCGTACCCGACGTTGCAGCGGTTCTTAAAGTCGATCGGCAGGTAGAGCAAGTCGAACTGGCCCGAGTGGTTCTGCTCGATCACCGAGAGAAGCATCCGCTGCGTGTACTTGTTCGGGATGTGGCGCACCATGAGCGTGGTGCGCGTGTCCTCGCCGGCAATCACGCGCGGAAGGTCGAGCCTCATATCCGAACGGCGATCGCCGCCGCCACCACCACCACCACCTCCTCCTCCTCCCCCTCCTCCTGCCCCGCTGCCGCCGCCGCCGCCGCCGCCGCCGCCGCCGCCGCCGCCCCGCCGCTCCACCTCCTCGAGCCGCTCGCGCCTGCGCCGCCGCCCCGCCGCCCCGCCCCCTCCCGCCCCCGGCCCTGCCCCGCCTCTCTCGAAGGCGAGGCAGCCTGGCCGCGACGGGTCGGGAAACGGCACCGTGGCGGAGCTGGCCGAATGCTCGGACGAGGACGACGAGGCGACTGACCCGGCGCCCGAGGCGGCGCGGCATGCCCCTTGCGTGGGTGGGGCGAGCACTGCCATGGCGGCCAGGGCCTGGGCCTGGTTCACAGCAGCGGTGCGGTGTGAAGAGGCGCCGTTCACAGCAGCACGGCCGCGGCGAGGCCAAAGCCCGGACCTGCTGGAGCTGAGCCTGTAACACCTGCGGGTGGGTTCGGGTACCGTGGGGTAGGGGAGGGTGGGTTCGGGTACCGTGGGGTAGGGGAATGGGTTCGTGCACCTGCGCCCACAGCGCCTGCTGCAGTCCGTCAGCGTCGTGCGCCGGCGGCGGCGGAGGCAGCGGCGGAGGCAGCGGCAGCGGAGGCCGCGAAAATTGCTGCTGCTGCAGCGCGCCCGACGCGGCGCCAGTGGCGGCGAGCGGGGCGGTGCCACCGCAAAAGTGGCCTGGCACCACCGGCCGCTGGGGGCTGGCAGGAGGCGGCCTCGGCGCGTCGTCTAGCGTCTGCTGCGCCATGAGGTGGCGCAACGCCATCACCTGCTGCGCCAGC
>NW_005200803.1:148273-149595 GCF_000372725.1 Emiliania huxleyi CCMP1516 | reverse complement strand
AGACACGTCCCCACCTTTGCAGGATTTTGCAAAAGCGAGGGGGGAGGGCGCATCGCCGCGCGGAGAGGGCTGGGCACAGGGCACAGGGGATCTCTCTCGCATAGGATATGCACTCGGCGGCACGAGGGCAAGGCTGGGCGTCCTATGTTTGTGCTCCCCCCCGGACCCCTCGCTCTCGGGCACTAACCATCTGACCACTCATCGACGGGGCTTGGCGAGCGGCCGCGCTGCGGGGCAGGGCTGGTGAGAATGGGCTCTGGCCACTCGCCCGTGCGGTTGTAACCCCGCATCTGTCGGACAGAGGCCTCGACCGCCCCTCGCGGCAAGCTCTCGAGCATCTCGAGCAGCTCGCCCGCCGCCATCGCCGCCTCGAACTGCTCCCTCATGCCGAGCGCGCCGCATACCCTGCGGACCGCCTCCTGCTGCACCTCGTCCGGCGTATCGGTTTCATAGCCGGACGAGTCAGCGGAGGCGGCCCGCTTGGCGGGCGGAGAGTCGGGCGACGGCGAGCGCGACTGGCGCGAGGGCCCGCTGCCGCGCGCGGACAGCGCGTTCTTGTCAACGAGACGGGGTCCAGCATCGGCACGGCCCCTGGCACCGCGGCCCTTGCCGCGCTGCTGCTGCCCACGCTTCCTGCCCGGGTTAGGGACAGTGAAGGAGCAGCCGCGCACTCCGCCGCCGCTGGGCGGCGGCGGCACGCGCGCGGCGGCGGCCGGGCCCAGCGCCGTCCAGAGCTGCACGGACAGTCGTTTCCGGAGTTTTATTCGCCGATGGTGATACTCGCGACAGCCGCCCTGGTCGTTGTCCAGGGCGTCGCGGCGCTGCGGCTCCGCGCCCCGCTGCCCGCGCTCGCGCCGCGGACCGCCCTCCGCGCCGGCGCCGTCTCGCTCTCGGATCCGCCGCCCGAGCCGGTGCTTGTGTCCTCGCCCACGCCCGGCGCTGAGCCCGTGCCTGTGGGCGAGGGCGACGCGGTGCTGTGCAAGGACCAGGCGTCGCAGGCGTGGTGGCGCGCGACGGTGCGGCAGACGCGCGGCGACCAGCTCCTCGTCCACTACATGGGCTGCGACGACGCGTGGGACGAGTGGTTTGACGCGTCGTCGCCCGACATATGCGCGGTCGACGCGCAGGAGGCGGCGCGCGGCGCGTTCCAGAGCGAGGAGGCGGAGCTCGAGCTCGAGGGCATGGGGGACGAGGAGATCCTCGAGGCCTACCGCGCGCAAAAGTGGGCCAACAATGCGCGCTGGCAGCTCGCGACCTTCGCGCAAGCGCAGCTCGGCGAGTGGAAGGGCAGCTGCGTCGCCTACGAGCCCTCGGGCCCGCCT
>NW_005200803.1:129982-148173 GCF_000372725.1 Emiliania huxleyi CCMP1516 | reverse complement strand
CGTCGCTCGCGCCCGCCTGCGCCTCGATGATGGCGCACAGCTGCTCTGGCGAGAGGCCCGCGACGCGCGCGCCGATGCGGTGGGAGGCCATCGGCGCGGGCGGCAGCGGATGGGCAGCGGAATGTACGAGTAGGGCAAGAGTAGGATTCGCGCGAGCCTGTCCTACTTTAGGGGATCGAAGGTAGACGGGGTGGGCGAGACAGTAGTGAGGTGAGAGAGAGAGAGAGAGATTAAAACTCCTGGGCTCTCAATGCCTAGCCCGCCGTTCTGTCAGCCGCGGCCCGCATGTCCAGACAGTGCGGGCCTCGACGCCACACTAGGTCCATTGCGGGTTGAACCCCCTGGCTTGTCTCGAAGGTGAGGTATAGAGGGTCACATGGGGAATGCGAACTCGTCATGATGCGCGGCGACGGCGGCGTCGATATCTATCGACGCCGCCGCCCCGCGCTCCACAACGGTCGCGGCGCATTGCGCCAACTAGGTACGTGCCAACCCGCATGGGCCAGACACCGTCAAAGGTCCCTCTCCACTCCTCCTTGCACCACTGAAGCATATGCAGCTGATGTGAGCAAGGTCGCCTAAGCGGCCCCCCTCGCTGTGGGTTGCCGTAGTTGGACCAATGCCACGCGTTGTGGCGAAGATGGCCTTATGCAGAGCCTGGCGGGGCCGTCTTCGGGCCCGGCCGCCCTAACAGTACGACGCATACGCGCCGCGACCGCTTCAAGTGTCGCCGCCGCCGCAAGGCGGACGGCGCCCACCGCCCAGCCAACAGTGGCGAGGGCGGGGGAAAGGTGAATTCGAGCCGCCCGCACGCTCGTGCGGTAGGGAGGCTCGTGTAGAGCACGCCGTGCGCAAGCACAGGTGCGCGTTTGAAGCATTCGAGTCGCAGCAGCGAAGGCTGCTGCTTACTGGTTCGTGGCACGCCACGCATCTCGCGCGGTGAGTGCTGAGATACGCCCCGAGCACGATCGCCGGGGCGGCTGCATGACTAGAACGACCCGTGCCGTGGCACAGGTCGAGTAGAGAGGGCCGCACACGCGTCCTTGCGGGCGGCCCGTTGTGAAGGGTCGAGCACACCGAAGCGAGGTGTGCTCGTGTTGCAAGTGTCGCCGCCGCCGCAAGGCGGACGGCGCCCACCGCCCAGCCAACAGTGGCGAGGGCGGGGGGAGGGTGGATTCGAGCCGCCCGCACGCTCGTGCGGCCGGGAGGCTCGTGTAGAGCACGCCGTGCGCAAGCACAGGTGCGCGTTTGAAGCATTCGAGTCGCAGCAGTGGAGGCTGCTGCTTACTGGTTTGTGGCACGCCACGCGTCTCGCGCGGTGAGTGCTGAGATACGCCCCGAGCACGATCGCCGGGGCGGCTGCATGACTAGAACGACCCGTGCCGTGGCACAGGTCGAGTAGAGAGGGCCGCACACGCGTCCTTGCGGGCGGCCCGTTGTGAAGGGTCGAGCACACCGAAGCGAGGTGTGCTCGTGTTGCAAGTGTCGCCGCCGCCGCAAGGCGGACGGCGCCCACCGCCCAGCCAACAGTGGCTAGGGCGGGGGAAGGGTGGATTCGAGCCGCCCGCACGCTCGTGCGGTCGGGAGGCTCGTGTAGAGCACGCCGTGCGCAAGCACAGGTGCGCGTTTGAAGCATTCGAGTCGCAGCAGCGGAGGCTGCTGCTTACTGGTTTGTGGCACGCCACGCATCTCGCGCGGTGAGTGCTGAGATACGCCCCGAGCACGATCGCCGGGGCGGCTGCATGACTAGAACGACCCGTGCCGTGGCACAGGTCGAGTAGAGAGGGCCGCACACGCGTCCTTGCGGGCGGCCCGTTGTGAAGGGTCGAGCACACCGAAGCGAGGTGTGCTCGTGTTGCGAGTGTCGCCGCCGCCGCAAGGCGGACGGCGCCCGCAGCCCAGCCAACAGTGGCTAGGGCGGGGGAAGGGTGGATTCGAGCCGCCCGCACGCTCGTGCGGTAGGGAGGCTCGTGTAGAGCACGCCGTGCGCAAGCACAGGTGGCGTTTGAAGCATTCGAGTCGCAGCAGCGGAGGCTGCTGCTTACTCGTTACTGGTTTGTGGCACGCCACGCGTCTCGCGCGGTGAGTGCTGAGAGACGCCCCGAGCACGATCGCCGGGGCGGCTGCATGACTAGAAAGACCCGTGCCGTGGCACAGGTCGAGTAGAGAGGGCCGCACACGCGTCCTTGCGGGCGGCCCGTTGTGAAGGGTCGAGCACACCGAAGCGAGGTGTGCTCGTGTTGCAAGTGTCGCCGCCGCCGCAAGGCGGACGGCGCCCACCGCCCAGCCAACAGTGGCTAGGGCGGGGGAAGGGTGGATTCGAGCCGCCCGCACGCTCGTGTGGTCGGGGGGCTCGTGTAGAGCACGCCGTGCGCAAGCACAGGTGCGCGTTTGAAGCATTCGAGTCGCAGCAGCGGAGGCTGCTGCTTACTGGTTTGTGTGGCACGCCACGCGTCTCGCGCGGTGAGTGCTGAGAGACGCCCCGAGCACGATCGCCGGGCCGGCTGCATGACTAGAACGACCCGTGCCGTGGCACAGGTCGAGTAGAGAGGGCCGCACACGCGTCCTTGCGGGCGGCCCGTTGTGAAGGGTCGAGCACACCGAAGCGAGGTGTGCTCGTGTTGCAAGTGTCGCCGCCGCCGCAAGGCGGACGGCGCCCACCGCCCAGCCAACAGTGGCTAGGGCGGGGGAAGGGTGGATTCGAGCCGCCCGCACGCTCGTGCGGTCGGGAGGCTCGTGTAGAGCACGCCGTGCGCAAGCACAGGTGCGCGTTTGAAGCATTCGAGTCGCAGCAGCGGAGGCTGCTGCTTACTGGTTTGTGGCACGCCACGCGTCTCGCGCGGTGAGTGCTGAGATACGCCCCGAGCACGATCGCCGGGGCGGCTGCATGACTAGAACGACCCGTGCCGTGGCACAGGTCGAGTAGAGAGGGCCGCACACGCGTCCTTGCGGGCGGCCCGTTGTGAAGGGTCGAGCACACCGAAGCGAGGTGTGCTCGTGTTGCAAGTGTCGCCGCCGCCGCAAGGCGGACGGCGCCCACCGCCCAGCCAACAGTGGCTAGGGCGGGGGAAGGGTGGATTCGAGCCGCCCGCACGCTCGTGTGGCCGGGAGGCTCGTGTAGAGCACGCCGTGCGCAAGCACAGGTGCGCGTTTGAAGCATTCGAGTCGCAGCAGCGAAGGCTGCTGCTTACTGGTTTGTGGCACGCCACGCGTCTCGCGCGGTGAGTGCTGAGATACGCCCCGAGCACGATCGCCGGGGCGGCTGCATGACTAGAACGACCCGTGCCGTGGCACAGGTCGAGTAGAGAGGGCCGCACACGCGTCCTTGCGGGCGGCCCGTTGTGAAGGGTCGAGCACACCGAAGCGAGGTGTGCTCGTGTTGCAAGTGTCGCCGCCGCCGCAAGGCGGACGGCGCCCACCGCCCAGCCAACAGTGGCTAGGGCGGGGGAAGGGTGGATTCGAGCCGCCCGCACGCTCGTGTGGCCGGGAGGCTCGTGTAGAGCACGCCGTGCGCAAGCACAGGTGCGCGTTTGAAGCATTCGAGTCGCAGCAGCGAAGGCTGCTGCTTACTGGTTTGTGTGGCACGCCACGCGTCTGGCGCGGTGAGTGCTGAGAGACGCCCCGAGCACGATCGCCGGGGCGGCTGCATGACTAGAAAGACCCGTGCCGTGGCACAGGTCGAGTAGAGAGGGCCGCACACGCGTCCTTGCGGGCGGCCCGTTGTGAAGGATCGAGCACACCGAAGCGAGGTGTGCTCGTGTTGCGAGTGTCGCCGCCGCCGCAAGGCGGACGGCGCCCACCGCCCAGCCAACAGTGGCTAGGGCGGGGGAAGGGTGGATTCGAGCCGCCCGCACGCTCGTGCGGTCGGGAGGCTCGTGTAGAGCACGCCGTGCGCAAGCACAGGTGCGCGTTTGAAGCATTCGAGTCGCAGCAGCGAAGGCTGCTGCTTACTGGTTTGTGGCACGCCACGCGTCTCGCGCGGTGAGTGCTGAGATACGCCCCGAGCACGATCGCCGGGGCGGCTGCATGACTAGAACGACCCGTGCCGTGGCACAGGTCGAGTAGAGAGGGCCGCACACGCGTCCTTGCGGGCGGCCCGTTGTGAAGGGTCGAGCACACCGAAGCGAGGTGTGCTCGTGTTGCAAGTGTCGCCGCCGCCGCAAGGCGGACGGCGCCCACCGCCCAGCCAACAGTGGCTAGGGCGGGGGAAGGGTGGATTCGAGCCGCCCGCACGCTCGTGCGGTAGGGAGGCTCGTGTAGAGCACGCCGTGCGCAAGCACAGGTGCGCGTTTGAAGCATTCGAGTCGCAGCAGCGGAGGCTGCTGCTTACTGGTTTGTGGCACGCCACGCGTCTCGCGCGGTGAGTGCTGAGATACGCCCCGAGCACGATCGCCGGGGCGGCTGCATGACTAGAACGACCCGTGCCGTGGCACAGGTCGAGTAGAGAGGGCCGCACGCGCGTCCTTGCGGGCGGCCCGTTGTGAAGGATCGAGCACACCGAAGCGAGGTGTGGTGGTGTGCTCGTGTTGCAAGTGTCGCCGCCGCCGCAAGGCGGACGGCGCCCGCAGCCCAGCCAACAGTGGCTAGGGCGGGGGAAGGGTGGATTCGAGCCGCCCGCACGCTCGTGCGGTAGGGAGGCTTGTGTAGAGCACGCCGTGCGCAAGCACAGGTGCGCGTTTGAAGCATTCGAGTCGCAGCAGCGGAGGCTGCTGTTTACTGGTTTGTGGCACGCCACGCGTCTCGCGCGGTGAGTGCTGAGATACGCCCCGAGCACGATCGCCGGGGCGGCTGCATGACTAGAACGACCTGTGCCGTGGCACAGGTCGAGTAGAGAGGGCCGCACACGCGTCCTTGCGTGCGGCCCGTTGTGAAGGGTCGAGCACACCGAAGCGAGGTGTGCTCGTGTTGCGAGTGTCGCCGCCGCCGCAAGGCGGACGGCGCCCGCCGCCCAGCCAACAGTGGCTAGGGCGGGGGAAGGGTGGATTCGAGCCGCCCGCACGCTCGTGCGGTAGGGAGGCTCGTGTAGAGCACGCCGTGCGCAAGCACAGGTGCGCGTTTGAAGCATTCGAGTCGCAGCAGTGGAGGCTGCTGCTTACTGGTTTGTGGCACGCCACGCGTCTCGCGCGGTGAGTGCTGAGATACGCCCCGAGCACGATCGCCGGGGCGGCTGCATGACTAGAACGACCCGTGCCGTGGCACAGGTCGAGTAGAGAGGGCCGCACACGCGTCCTTGCGGGCGGCCCGTTGTGAAGGGTCGAGCACACCGAAGCGAGGTGTGCTCGTGTTGCGAGTGTCGCCGCCGCCGCAAGGCGGACGGCGCCCGCCGCCCAGCCAACAGTGGCTAGGGCGGGGGAAGGGTGGATTCGAGCCGCCCGCACGCTCGTGCGGTAGGGAGGCTCGTGTAGAGCACGCCGTGCGCAAGCACAGGTGCGCGTTTGAAGCATTCGAGTCGCAACAGCGAAGGCTGCTGCTTACTGGTTCGTGGCACGCCACGCGTCTCGCGCGGTGAGTGCTGAGATACGCCCCGAGCACGATCGCCGGGGCGGCTGCATGACTAGAACGACCCGTGCCGTGGCACAGGTCGAGTAGAGAGGGCCGCACACGCGTCCTTGCGGGCGGCCCGTTGTGAAGGGTCGAGCACACCGAAGCGAGGTGTGCTCGTGTTGCGAGTGTCGCCGCCGCCGCAAGGCGGACGGCGCCCGCAGCCCAGCCAACAGTGGCTAGGGCGGGGGAAGGGTGGATTCGAGCCGCCCGCACGCTCGTGCGGTAGGGAGGCTCGTGTAGAGCACGCCGTGCGCAAGCACAGGTGCGCGTTTGAAGCATTCGAGTCGCAGCAGCGACGGCTGCTGTTTACTGGTTTGTGTGGCACGCCACGCGTCTCGCGCGGTGAGTGCTGAGAGACGCCCCGAGCGCGATCGCCGGGGCGGCTGCATGACTAGAAACACCCGTGCCGTGGCACGGGTCGAGTAGAGAGGGCCGCACACGCGTCCTTGCGGGCGGCCCGTTGTGAAGGATCGAGCGCGCCGAAGCGAGGTGTGCTCGTGTTGCAAGTGTCGCCGCCACCGCTGCGCGCGGGCTGGGCTATCGCCTGCAGGATGAGGCTAAAAGAGGCGTAGTTCCCCGCTTAGAGCACATAGCAAAAGGACTCCCAATCCAAGCAAAGCCAGTTGCTCCATCCGGATGACGCATCAGAACTGAGAAATTTCCGTTGACAGAGAGCTGCTCGATGTGACGACGTGTGGTGTCCATCCCAAATGCGCCGCTGGCGCACCGTGGGGCGGGGGGGAGGTCAAATCGAGTCGCCCAGGCTCCCTGCTGGGCGGCTCGCGTCGTGTTTGTAACGGTTCGAAGAAGCTCTTTGTTCACGGTTCCACCGTGAACAGGAGATTGGTCGAGGCTATGCACAAGCGATGCGCGTAGACTCCGTGTGGCTCTGGGCTGCAGCCTTTTAGAGAGCCGAGTCGCTTTAATAGCACGGCCGGGCACGGTCGTACCTCGCGTGCCCTCTGTGCGAATTAAAACTCCTGGGCTCTCAATGCCTAGCCCGCCGTTCTGTCAGCCGCGGCCCGCATGTCCAGACAGTGCGGGCCTCGACGCCACACTAGGTCCATTGGGTTGAACCCCCTGGCTTGTCTCGAAGGTGAGGTATAGAGGGTCACATGGGGAATGCGAACTCGTCATGATGCGCGGCGACGGCGGCGTCGATATCTATCGACGCCGCCGCCCCACTTGTCTTCCTTCTCGGAAAGTTCGCGACCGAGTCTTTAGAGACTCGCTCGCGCGGCGCGCATTGACATATATTGACTGTGCGCATCCCCATGTCGAGCGCAGCTCGAAGTGCCGGCTGGCCTCTTCTTGAGTGCCCTAACGATTTGTGGTCATCCCGACTACGGAATAACACGTGTTCTGTCGCCCCATTCCGGAGGAATGCCGACAGGAGCGATTTGCTACTTGTGCAATCCGTGCAGGCACACACCCTCACAGACTGCACGACGCCGCGAGGGTTTTTGCTGACCTCACGCCGTTAAGATAGCTGCGTGCGCTGGCACTCAGACAAGACACAACCAGGACACCCCTCTCCCAGGGGGCCGCTGGCGTCCGGGTCCCCAAACAGCCCGAGGGCCGTGTTGGTGCTTCCACTAGTGCAGTTCGAGTGCAGTGCGCCTCACAGGCTGACACCGCACACCGTCTCGAAATGTCCTCGACGCCGCCAGTGGCGGGCCGACGGTAGGGTAGGGGCCGCAGGCCGTGCCTCGAGGCGCAGGCTACTGCTCATTCATGGCTCCGCACTCCGCTCCGCGCGGCGTGTTGAGTATGGCTCACACCAGCAGCCAGACGGCTGCTGGTGGATGCTCGCGCTCCCCTCGCGCCGTCCTTGGCGCGAGAGGGCGGGTTGATTTGCGAGTGCACCACGCAATGCAAGCTGGCCCTGCGGGTGCACTTCGCCCATGGCCGTGTGCTCATCTGGCGGCACTGCTTGCTGCATGGCCATGTAAAGGCGCCATTTTTGCACGGTGCTTTGCGCAAAGCATTACGTATGGGGCCACCTGCGGCTGGGGCGGTCCTCGCATTCCAGCTGGCGTGGACGACTGCTGTCCTCCTGTTGGCTGCTGGCTCCTCGTTCTAAGCTGAGCAGGCTGGTCCTCGCTGCAAAGCCTGCAGTTTCGGCGAGGGGCAGCAGCTCCTTGGCCTCGACGAGAGTATGCGGCCGGAAGCGCGAGAGCGCCACCCTCGTAGCCGGCTCCGGCGGCCGCGCGGAGGCGCGCAGCTTCTCGCCCTCGTCGGGCTCGTCCCACGGCTCCACCTCGACTTCCGGGGGCCTGCCTGTCGTACCGCCAACCAGGTCAAAGTACTCCGCCTTCGTCTTGCCGTCCCACTCCTTCCACGTCGCCGCGATCTCGCCGTGCTCCTTCTTGAGCCTGTCATGCGCCGCCCGCAGCTCGTCGAAATCGGAGCCCGGCGCCTTGCTCACGTCGAGGTCGCGGAAAGGAGCATGCAGGTGGCGCATGGGCCCGGCGACGAGCGCCCACGTGCCAATCCACGCCGGCTCGCGGATGTCGACGGCGCTAGTGAGGCCCATGCCGCCCATCTTGACGGGAAGGCGCGCCTGCTTGCACGCGCGCTCCCAGCGCGTGCCGGCGGCGCCGACCCGCGCCCCGCCGACGAGCTTGTATAGCGCCGCGTCGATCAGCTCGTCGTGCCTCTCAGCGGCCGGGAGGGTGACCGACGGCGGCATGGCGCGAAGGAAGAAGGTGAGCGTCGTGTTGCTGCAGAAGCGCAGCAGGACCTGCATCACCTGCTGCGCCGTGTGGATCTCCTTCGTGTCGCGCAGCTTGAGGATGCCCTCGAGCGGTTTGAGCGCCCTCTCGACTCTCGCCACGAGCTCCGTCTTCCGCCATTCGTCGTCGCCGAGGTACGCCCCGAGCACCCGGATGCCTCGCAGGGTACCGCCCGCGTACTTGCCGTCGGGAGGCGCCGCCGGCGTGCCCCTCACGCTCGGGTAGTCGCGCACCGCCTCGAGCGACGCGGGGTCGGGAGCCCAGATCTGACGCTTGCTGACGTTGCTCGCCACCCCGCTCCACTTCTGAGCAAGGGCGTCGCCTTCGAGCATCGCCTCGAGCGCGGGTCTCGGCGCGTCCGCGACGTAGGTGTCATCAAGGTAGGCTAAAATGAGGGCGGACGGGTTGCGCACTTGCATCTCGAGGAGCGTCCAGTGGTAGCCGATGGCGAAGAGGAACGGTCCGAGCGGGTCCCCCTGCGCGCATCCCTCGGCCGACATGAAGACATTGCCGTCGCCGTCCCGCGCCTCCTCGTTGAAGAGGAAGAGGCGGCGCGGGACCTTGTACCACAGCGCCACCGTGGGGATGAGCTCGGGGTACCAGCGACGCAGGCCATAAGGGCCCTACGCGCGGAGTGCGAGCTCGGAAGCTCTTGTGGTTCCACCACCCCTCGTATGCTTTGCCTCTGACCGCCACCGTTCCCAGGCTGCCAAATGGGATGGAAAGGAAGGCTCGGCGAGCGTATAGAAGCGTGCTCGACCTCGTCGTGGCAACCTGCACGGCAGCGCTGGTAGGCGCGATGAGCGTCGTGCCACCTGACCCGAGACGGGTCGCAGGCGTCGTACCGAGCGCGTCGAGACCGTGTCCTGATGTGATCTGCACGGGTGAGTCACGTCGGCGTCAAAGGAGCGACGTGCGACCTGTCAGAGCTTGATCTCCGATCTCAGCGGCGTCGAGTCGTCTCCGGCGCGCGACAAAGGTACATCCCCAGGACGCGCAGAGGCAGCTGCGACCCCCGGCCGAGTGGACGGTTGCACACCGCGCCACCTGCTGTGTGCAACCGTCTACTCGGCGGGGTCGCAGCTGCCTCTGGAAGGCACCGAGATGTACCTTTTTGCGCAAATGGTCAAATCAAGGTTTTGTAACGCGAGCTGTGCCACAGTGAAATGGAACTAGCCTGTGGGCCCCCTACAGGGGCCCCCTACGGCTAGTTCCAATTCACTCTGACACGCTAATCTTGAAAACGCGTCCAACGGAGCTCCGTGTTGCTCCCAGCGCCCTCCCCCGAGCTTCCTGCGGCCATGGCCGGTGCTACTAGTATGGGGGGCTACCTGGCTACCGCGAGCGCGACCCAACTCGTCGACATCGTCCGATGATGGTGCCGCAAAGTCAGCCTCCGGAGGCTATCGTGGGGTCGAGCCGGCAGTAGCCGCGACATGTGGTTCCACCACCCCTCGTAGGCTTTGCGTCTGCTCGCCACCGTTCCCATGCTGCCTAATGGGATGGAAAGGGAGGCTGGGCGAGCGTATAGAAGCGTGCTCGACCTCGTCGTGGCAACCTGTACGGCAGCGCTGGTAGGCGCGATGAGCGTCGTGCCACTTGACCCAAGACGGGTCGCAGGCGTCGTACCGAGCGCGTCGAGACCGTGTCCTGATGTGATCTGCACGGGTGAGTCACGTCGGCGTCAAAGGAGCGACGTGCGACCTGTCAGAGCTTGAATCTCCGATCTCAGCGGCGTCGAGTCATCTCCGGCGCGCGACAAAGGTACATCCACAGGACGCGCAGAGGCAGCTGCGACCCAGCGGAGTGGACGGTAACGCACCGCGCCACCTGCTGTGCGTTACCGTCCACTCGGCGGGGTCGCAGCTGCCTCTGGAAGGCACCGAGATGTACCTTTTTCGCGCAATGGTCAAAATCAAGGTTTTGTAACGCGAGCTGTGCCACAGTGAAATGGAACTACTCGCATAATGTGGGTAAACGAAAAAAGTAGCGCCCAATTCGTCTACGTACGGCTTAGTGTGTGGTTGGGGTGGCCTCAGGCATCCCCAAGGGAGCCTCTGCGGTGCCACATAAGCAGCTGAGTGATTGTCGAGACTTTAAAGGATTCGTTTGAAGAAACGCAAACAAGACAAACGGTACTATGGTCACCAGTAAACGAAAATTCGACTTTGAGGGATCATATCTCAAAAGGCTGGGTGAGAGCATAGCATTATTGTTGCATATTATACCACATAAGGTCAAACTTGACCCCAGAAGCATCAAGAACCCGATGCTCCGGCTCGACTGTGCCGGCACACTGCCTCCTCGCGCACGCTGCTCGCAGGCCGTTGCGGCCCGTGGTGCGCCAGAGAGAGAGGTCGACGCGTTGCCCCCGCCGGCGACCCCGCGCGGCTCAGGCCAGCCAGAAGGTGTGTGGTGACGGCACCGTGGCAGGAGTGCGGAGAAGAGCTCGCCGAACGCGAGCAGCAGATGGCCAAAGTGTGCCAGCGCGAGAGCCTCGCGAGCGGGCGCAGAAGGAGCTCGCCGTGACACGATGCCGGGCGGTGGTGGTGCTCTGGCGACTGTGCACAGTGGGCAAAGTCAGGCTGCAACAGGGCAGCACGTTGGTAGTGCCCTGCTGCAGCCTGGCCTGACATGCACAGGGCGAACAGAGGCGGTACTATCGTCCGGCGCTCGTCACCGAATCTGGGCGAACTTCGACCGCCGCCACAGCTCACCACGAGCACGCAGCGACAAAATGTTGACTGTATGGAAGTCGAGGCTGGTCCATAGGAGGAGGCTGCCGTGCGAGCCGGCAGCAGGCTGGCTCGTCGTGGACTGCCGCGGCGACTTTTTTCGGTGTCTTTCTTGATAGTACCGAATACGGTACTTTCGTTTACCCACACTCTGCGAGTAGCCTACAGGACCCGTCGGAGGATGAGCCTGGTTTTCTGAGGAGGAGCGTGGAGCGCGGCCGGAGAGCTCGTCTCAAAACGGAATGTCGGGGCCGTGCCCCTCGTACTCGGACATCGGGTCGCGCTCCGCGAGCTGCAGCGAGCCGGGTGGCCAGTGTCACGATTTAAAGACACTGTCACGATTTAACACCATCCTGCAGTCCGCGCATGAGGCTCGAGAGCGCCGCTTGCGCCCCCGCCTCGCCCCGCACCTCGCCGCGCTGGATGGCCGTCGCCGTCGCCTCGCCCTCCTCCGACGCCGGGACGTCCCCAGCCGAAGCCCTCGGCTCTGGCCCGTCTGCGCGGCCCAGCCGGGGCCCCGTCAGCAGCTCCGTCACAGCCTCACCCTCGGCCATGTCGAGCGGCGAGGCGCCGTCCTCGTCACGCAAGGCCGCGTCGGCGCCCGCTCCCAGCAGCAGGCCCGCCGCATCGCTCGCGCCCAGCATCGCCGCGTAGTGCAGCGGCGACATGCCGCTGCCGTCCACAGCGTCGACGTCCGCCTTTGCGGCGAGCAGCGCCTACAGGAAGGTTCGGGGAAGCGTCATGGAAGCTTCACGGACAGGGCTCATGTGGCGCCTCTGCGGCGCGCAGCGCCTCCACCGCCGCCGCGTGGCCGCTGTCGACGGCGTGGTGCAGCGCGCTCAGCCCGTCCTCATCCCGCGAAGACAACGCGTCCCGCCGCCTCTCCCCGCCCTCCATCGCGCCGAGGAACCTCTGCACGGCGTCGCCGCCGGCCCGCGCCGCCTCCAAAATGCTGCCTGCCACGCCGCAGCCGTCGCCGCAGCCGCCCCGGCCGCCATCGACGCCGCTCGGCACGAGCCCGGCCGCCTCGAGCTGCTCGCGCAGCCCCTGAGGGAGGCTTTCCAGCCCGCCCCCTCCCTCGGCCGCGGCGCCCTCCTCCGACGCCTCCTCTCCGGCCTCGAGCGACGCGAGCTCGACCGCCGAGATGTACTCCTCCATCGCGTCCTCGGCGGACAGCGCAGAGCCCGCGTCGCGCCACGCTTCCCACTGCTCGGCAGCCATGCCCTCTGGCGGCGCGGACGGCGCCGGCCCTCGGGTTGCGCGGGCATGGAGCCCGTAGAGCCGCCGCTGCGTAGCCTCCTCCAGCCTCCCGCCAAAGGCGGACGTCATGTAGAGCTCACACGCGGCGCGGAACTCCTCCTCTTCCGGCATAAGAGACCGCTGCTGTCGTGTTGGATTCTGTCTTTTTAAAAATACCGAAAGGAGGGCTACACGACGCCCTCTACGCTGGGGTGCCGGCGCCCTACTGGGCGCCCCCCGCTCCCTTCCCCTCATTCTGTACTTTTGCTAAAAGGGCGTAGAGCGCCTACGGGAATGCCCTGCCCCTACGCCTTTGTTGGCCGGAACCCAGGCGCTTGTGTTCGCGTACACGTGGTCTGTATATGGCTCCCACCGGCCCGCCCGCCCAGCTGGGAAGCGACTGCGGGCAATGCTGCAGCACCGCCTTACGCGATTCGCCTGTGCCGTCCTTCTTGTGCTCGCGACGCTCCGCTCGTACCTCCAGGCCAGCAGTTCTGTGAGCGCCACGTGGAGCCGGCCAAAGCCGCACCACGAGGCAGAGGCGATGGCGATGGCGAGGCGAAGCACGAGGACGGCACACAGGGATTCTGTACCCGGCGAGAGGTCCGCCGGCTCCACACCCGCCGACACCGCCACTCCCGCCTCCACGCCCGCCTCCACGCCCGCTGCCGCCACTCCCGCCTCCACACCCGCTGCCGCCACGCCCGCCTCCACGCCCGCTGCCGCCACTCCTTTCTCCACACCCGCTGCCGCCACGCCCGCCGCCACGCCCGCCGCCGCCGCCGCCGACCCCTCCGATGAGTGGACCATGCGTCCAGACCTGGTGCGCGACCCGTGGCTGCGAGTCCCGTCGCTAAGCGGCAAGCCGGTGCGCCGGCAGCGCGAGACGGAGGAGCGAGGCCGGGGTGCGTCCCGTGCGCCTGCGTCTTCCCTTCCCGGCGCGCAGTGGCTGACGGTATGGGCTCTTGCTCCGCCACCCGGCGCGTGAGCACGTCGGTGAGGCTGGTGTCCCGTAGCGTAGGACAAGCTCCTGCTCAACCGGCATGCGGCGGCGCGGCTGCTGCCTCACCAGGGTCGGCAGCGCATCCTGTTCATGGTGTTTGGCGGCTCGTCGATGGGCGACTTTCTGTTTCACTGGGCGAGCAGCCGCAGCCTAGACACTTTCCGACACCTCCCAGAGCCTTCCTAGCCTGCACGTCCGCTGGGTCTCCTAGTCCGCTGGGTCTCCTCCGCCCACACCCCACCTCCCCTCACCCTCTCCCGCCGCCCACACCCCAAGCTTCCCTCACCCTCTCCCGCGGTCTCCCCACCAACTCTAAGCCAAGCGCCGCTCTTGCGCACCCGTGGCAAGCCGCGGAGCACGGATCGCACCGGCGGTGTCTTGGGGCCATGATCCAATGCGGAAGACGCGTCTCGATGCACCGTAGGTCGCGCACGTGCGGCGTCTCGGCCTCGACTCGCACGTGCTAGGCGCGCGACGCGCCCGTCCTCTAGGCGGCGCGCCCCCCGCCCCCTTTAGCATTCTCGGAGCCTGAGCCAAGGCGCGATGGACGAGGCTCTCTTCCGGCGGTGCGACGAGGCGGGCGTCGGCGCGGCGCTGCTCAAGACGCCGCCCACGCCGACGCGGGAGGACGTGGCGGGCATCGAGACGAGCTGGTGTGCCGCCTCAACAATCGGAACCAAATTATCAGCCTTCAACTTCTTCTTCGACCCATCATCCAGCATGCAATTCCAATGGCCATGGCTCGCCACGCGGGCGCTCAGTGGGCACCGACCGCCTTCCCGCAGGCGGTACTACCGCATGGACCCGAAGGCCTTCACGCAGATGGGCGTTCTGAAGGTCGACTTTTTCGAGGAGTTTGTCCGCGCCGGCTTCGACGTGCTCGCCTCCGACCTGGACGTGACGTGGGTGCGCGACCCGAGGCCGTGGGTGACGGGGCAGGCTGCGGGCATGCAGCTGCTGGCGCACGCCGACGTGCTCGTCTCGACGGACATCGCCAACCTCGCGCTCGACACGGCGCGCTCCGAGCGGTGGCGGTACGCGGAGGTCAACACCGGCGTCCTCTTCCTGCGAAACACAAACGGCACGCGCGCCCTGCTCGCCGCCTGGAAGCGCAAGATGCTCGACGAGCTCACGGCGGGTCGGCTGCGCAAAGACTCGTGGGGCTTCAACGACCAGACCTACTTCAACATGATCGTGCGCGCGCTCGGGCTGCAGGGCGTCCAGTCGCAGGGCGTGTGGAGGCAGTGGCTCGCCGAGCGGGGCCTGGCCGACGGGGAGGTACACGCCTCGAGGGCGGCTGCGTATGAGTCAGTGGTTCGTGGGTCGATCAGGAAGCAATGAATAGGTCGACGCCTCGCGCGAGGGCGACCGCTCCGTCTACCGGAGCCGCAGCGCGCTGCCCCTCCCTTCGGGCGGGTCAGCGCACATCACACTGACCGCGCTGCCGGCCCTCGAGTTCTCGGGCGGCCACATCTACTTTGTGCAGCACGAGCAGCTGGCACGCGCCACCCCGCCGGTCGCGCTGCACACGACCTACCAGTTCTCGGACACGCCCGCGTACACGTGGGGGAAGAGGCAGCGCTTGCGCGAGGCGGGGCTGTGGCGGGGAGACGGCGATGAGTACTTTGACGCGGCGCGGAGCCGCCGCTCGAGGAGCAGCCTTCTCTCGGACCCTTCTCGCACCCTTCTCGCACCCTTCTCGGACCCTTCCGTGCAGGCGCGGAGCGGAGGCTTTTTGCGGCTGGTCGGCCCGCTCGTCGAGCCAGGCAGCCTCGAGGGGGTGAAGGTGCGCGAGGGCGTGGCGGCAGTCCGGGTCGAGGGCACGAAGGGCTACACCGACCGGCTGATGAACAACGTGGTCGACCCGACGGCGCTGCCCGAGGACAACCCGATGAGGCGAGCTGCCTTGTCGTCATTTGAATGTGCACAGCCACATGGAGGCGGCATAGTTGCCCATGGCCTTAAGCTGAATCCGTTAGCTGCACAAGGGTGTGATCCATACCTGCACTCATGCCGGCAAGTGTGCATGATTCTCTGTGGAGTATGAGACTGTTGAGATCTCCCACCACTGCGACCGCGTCTCCGTGCAGGCACCTCACCTTCGACGTGCTGCAGCGGGCGGCTCTGCGCGACGCGCTCGCCCTCGCCAGGGCGACGGGGAGGACGCTCCTGCTCCCGCCGCTCACGTGCTGGTGCGACCGCTACTGGAACGCGCTGCAGCGGTGTCGAATGGCCGAGGCGCCGAGGGAGATGCGGCTCCCTTTTGCGTGCCCGATGGACCACCTCTTCGACGTGCACCTCTGGGAGGAGCAGGAGGTGCCGGTCCGCGCGGCCTCCTTCCTCTACCACCCGCAGGCCAACGCCACCCTCCGCGGCGCGCGCGTGCGGCTGCGTGTCGCCGGCGGCGCGGGGGCGGCCGAGGCCGCCCAGGCGCCTCTCGCCCCGGGAGACCCGATCCCGCCTCTGCCGCCGCCGAGGGAGGAGCGGACGGTGGCGGCGGGGACGAGGCTTTCAGACATCCGTGCCGCGCTCGGGGCGGCGCGCGGCGCGCCCGTGCTCGAGGTCGGGGCGGCGGACTTGCGGCGGCTCTGTGTCGATCTCGGCTCGCCGCAGGCGAACCGCGAGTTCGATCACGTGATGCAAGCGCTGCTGGGGCCGGCGGAGATGGTGAGGTTCAACTACCGCCACATGGACAGCGTGTGGGGCTTCCGCCCTCCAGCGCCCATCGGAGAGCGGCCAGACTGCAGCAGGGCCAGCAACGCGGTGCAGCGACTTGATGAGGCGTCCAAGTTTGTGACGCACTTTTACCCGTTCGCCATCAAACCAGACACGGCCTTTGAGACGCGGCTGCAGTGACGTGACTGTGACAGATTTGGTTCATCAAAATAGGATTCAACAACAGTTGTTCTCCACTACTGTGGTGCATTGATTGCTCCCCAGCTTCGGAACTCTCATTGCACATAAGACATAGATTCATTCCGCATTTAAATAAACGGCTCGTCTATCCAAACTATCGACACGTTGCTGTGTATGGAGCTTTGCACAGAGAAGGAACCTCAGCGTGCGGATGCCCCGATTCTCTATGCAACTACACAGCATGCCCCGTCGGGGGGGGGGGGGGGGGGGCCACAACATGACCATGTGGTCGATGCCCCGATGGATCCAGCATCGTCCACAACGCACAAGCATGTAGCATGACCTGTGCCCGCGCTGGGACGCACTCAAAGCGTCAAGGGCCTCGCCTTTGTCGCGCGATGAGTCAGCCCCTAGCGTAGGTCGAATCAATGGCCAACTTCGAGCTCGCACGGACCCTCAGACACACCCTTGGCGGTCTGGCAGAAGATATCAGGCGTCGCCGTCACGCCCCGCCCGAGCTCGAAGGCCTCTACACACACCATGCTCCACCCTCCGCCGCCTGCGTTCTTGTCCCACTGGCAGGAGGTTCCGGTGCAGCAGTCGTCAGCGTTGTCTGCCGGGTTGCACGCATCCTGGCCCTTGTCGGGCCCAGCGCAGGTGCCGCACCAGGCACCAAGCAAAAGGCCAGGCCAGCTGCATGTACTGGGGTCGTACGGGCCAGATGGCGATGCAGAGGGCGATGGGGACGTGGACGGAGACGGGCTATGCACAACAGGAATTTTGACAATTAACAGTTGAGAACGATGGGCTTGCCCACCCATCCCGGAGTGGTTCGATCCCACATGAATCCGAGACGGTGACGGGTGCGTCTCGGTGATCTCAGGCCCAGTGAGGTAGTGCATCAGACTATCCCGGATCCTGCTGACCAAGCTCCTCTTGTAGCTCGATCGGTCACACCGCCATCGCCGTCGGGGAGAGGGGGGACGACACTGCTTCGGCAGCGTGCACCTCGATCCTGTACCGTGTTTGTTATGACCCCCCCCAATGAACATACCAGTGAGGGAGGGCGAGACGATCGAGGGGTCCCGTACCACGCGGAATCGGCCCTATCCAGTGCTCAAGTGCTCAAGTGCCATGGCGTGAGAAATTCGCGGGCGCACAATCAGCCCAGCCTCCTCTGCATCTTTGGAGCGGACAATGTGGCTTGCGGTCACGCTCAGCCCAGCGGCCCTCCGGCTGGCGGCGCCTGCGAGGCTGGCGCCGTTGACGATGCAGGCAGGCCGGGAGGATGGCTCTCAGGGAGGTCCGCCGGACGGCAGTGGCCAGCAGCGGCAGGTTGACCGGCTCCGCGAGCAGGGGCGGCTCGAGCTTCCAAAGCAGGAGATGGACCGGCTCCGAGCCCTCCGCGAGAAGGAGCGGCTCGCGGCGTACCAGCGTGGCCGCCAGCGGCCAGCCACCGAGAGCGGCGCGGACATCGTCGGGATTGGGCGCCGCGACGCCGAGGCCGCAGGGCGTCCGCGGTCCCCGCAGGGCGAGCAGCCGTACGGCTACGGCGGCGCGCCGCCCTACCCTGCCGGAGGGTATCCGCAGCAGGGAGGCGCGTACCCGCGGCAGGGGCCGGGCGGGCAGGGGCAGGGCGGGCAGGGGCAGGGCGGGCAGGGGCTCGGCGGGCCTCCTCTGTTCGGGGGCGCGCCTCCGTTTGGGGGTGCACCTCCGGGCTACGGGGCGCCCCCCGACTACGGAGGAGCGCCCCCGGGCTTTGGGGCGGGCGCGGCTCCCGGCTTTGGGGGAGGATCGGCCGGTGGGTACGGCGGCGGAGGCGCCGGCAGCAGCCAAGGCGGACGCGCCGGCAGCGCGTATGGAGGCGGCGGCGCCGGCGGAGCAGCCCAGGGCTACGACGCCGCGCCCGGCTACGGCGCCCCCCCGCAGGCGGGTGGCGGCGCGCCGCCAGGAGGCGGCTTTGAGCGGCAGCAGCGGCAGGACAGCTCCACCGGAACCGGAGGCGGAGCCGGAGGCGGCCCTGGCTCGGTGGTTGCGGCGGCGGCGCTGGCGGCGGCGGCGCAGGCTGCGAGGCGGCGC
>NW_005200803.1:120548-129882 GCF_000372725.1 Emiliania huxleyi CCMP1516 | reverse complement strand
CGGGGGGGGAAGTACGCGGGCGGCTCGCAGGGCGCTGGGTACCCTCCGGGGGCGGGGGGAGGGGGGAGGCCGGACGGGGGGGCGGGGCCTGGCATGGCGGGACCGGCGCCTGGGGTGGGAGGGGCGGCACTTGGGGGAGGGATGGGAGGTGCGGTGCCCGGCATGAGTGGCGTGGGAGGAGCGACGCAGGGCATGCAGGGCATGCAGCAGCAGCAGCAACGAGAGCGCGAGCTGCTGCAGCAGCGCGAGCGGGCTTCGCAAGGCTTCCCGCAGCCGCCGCCGCAGCAGCGGCTGCAGGACAGGGCGCGGGCGGCGGAGGCGAAGGTTGCGGAGGAGATGGCGCGGCTACGAAGGCAGCAGGGCAAGCCGGGGCAGCAGGGCCAGCCGGGGGGGTACCCTGGGCAGCACGGGCGCGGCAGCTACGGGTGGCTCGCGTCCAAGGTCGCGTACCCAAAGGGCGGTCCGTCGCGCGAGGCGAGGGGCGGAGGCCCAGGCGGCGCGCCGTCCTCCGCTGGCGGCGGCGCCGGCCCGGCCGGCGGCGGCGCCGGCGAGTACGTGGCTTCTGTGCAGTTCATGATTACGCGGGCCATGCGGGAGGAGCTGTCCGGGCTCGGGTACAGCGACGCGGCGATCGACGCAATGAAGCCGTCCCGTGCGGCGGAGATCCTCGCGCAGCGCACGCCGGCCGACCGCAGTTCGTGACACCTTTTTGGTGCGTGTGTGATGTGTCGAGTAGCGCGGAAGCCGCCGGAAGCGCACTGGGAAGCGAAGTTGTATCTTGATGTGTGTGTGTTGTTACACAAGTCTTATATTGAGAGGCCAGGAGCTAGTAGGCGTTAGGTAGATAAAAGGTGAAGGACAGCCAGGCTCGGACTGGACACCAACGCGGACTGGGTGGACGCGAGACAGATGATGACGACACACGACACGCACGAGCGACTCACAGACGCACAAACAAGCTCATAAGACACACAGCCAGGCTCGACACAGGAGCGAACTGGCGCGTGCTTGTACTATAGGACTACGTCTACAAGTTGCTATGACTGCAGTCTTCGACCATCTGAGCCCCCCCCCCCCCTCCTTTGCGCCCCCCCGCCTGGAGCACCCCCCCCCCCCCTCCCTTCCTCCCTGCCCCGCCCCCGCCTCTCCTCTTCTCCCCTTCCGGCCCAGCTCCACTCATCCCTCTCTCGCCTTCTCCTGCAGGTGCAGGGGAGATACGAAACGAAAATTGATGGGCTTGCCCATCCCGGAGTGGTTCGACCCCACATAAATCCGAGACGGTGACGGGATGCTGTCGTACGGTGGTCTCAGGCCCAGTGAGGTAGTGCATCTGACTATCCCGGATCCTGCTGAACAAGCCTCTTGTAGCTCGATCGGTCACACCGCCATCGCCGTCGGGGAGAGGGGGGACGACACTGCTCCTGCAGCGTGCACCTCGATCCTGTACCGTGTTTGTTATGACCCCCCCCAATGAGCACTCCAGCGAGGGAGGGCGAGACGATCGAGGGGTCCCGTACCATGCGGAATCGACCCTATCCAGTGCTCAAGTGCTCTATAGGACTATAGGTAAAAGAATTTTACCATACAAGCCCCTCACACACACACACACACACACACACACACACACACACACACACACACACACACACACACACACACACACACACACACACACACACACACACACCGCTCACCCACGCGCACTGGGCCTTGCACTTTGAATGCCGTGGGGCTCCTGTCGTCAGACGTGGAGACGCGAGGGTTGCCCCCCCTTGCCCCACCACCTCGTGTGTGTGGAGAAGTTTACCTTACCTTACCTTACCTTAGCCCCTCTCACAGCAGACTGGCTCGGACTGGCACTACAAATGGCACAGCAGGCGACGGCCCCTTACGGGTCGTCAAAGAGGCCGGCGTACTCCTCCGGCCGCTCCTCCCCCTCCCAATCCTCCCCGGGCTCTGGCTCCTCCTCCTTCGCCCGCGCCCTCGCCCCCCGCCGGCGGCGATTCCGTGCGGCCGTCGCCCCCGCCCCCTCCCCGCCCCCATCACGGCCGGAGCCGTACCACCCAGCGCGCACGAGGAACGAGGACTGAGCCTCAACCTCGTCCAACCTCACCGCCCTCACGGCGGCGTCGCACGCCTCAGCCCGCGAAGCGCCAGCAGCATGCGCCGCGGCGTACGCCGCGTCGCCTACCGCCTGCCTCGCGAGAGACGCGGCGCGCCACTCGTCCTCCAGAGCCGCCGAGCCCCACGTAGGGTCTCCCGCAAGCCAGTCCACGCCCTCCTCCCCCCCGTCCGAGTCGCCATCCGAGCTTAGCTCGCCCTCGCCCTCGCCCTCGCCTCGCGCCTCGCCGCTCCCATCCTGCGGCTGCGCCACGCCCCGCGCCTCGCAGCAGCCCCATCCTCGGCAGAGCCCGCCGCACATGCCATGCGCGACGTATGCCTGGCGCAGGCCAGGCACCTCCCACCCATCGTCAGTGGTGGCGAGATAGGGCGCCGCGCAGCGGCCTGTCGAGTTAGCCCACCGCCACGCGCCCGCCCGCCACAACTCGCCCGCCGACCCGGGCCGCCCGCAGAGGCAGCACGGCTCGACGACGTTGAGCCACTGCCCGACGTTTAGCTGCGCCCAATGCGCCCGCCACCACGCCGCCCCGCCGCGGCGCCGCCAGCTTTCATGTTCCGGATGGTCGGCACCAGGAAAAGAAGAAACCTGAGCGCTCGTGCCGCCTTGGATCGCAGTCAGCAGCTCCGCCACGTTGCCCACGCCCTGTTGCAGCATCTTGTCCCGCAGCATGTCCTTGTTATGCGCAGAGACGTGGGCGCGCGCCGCGAGAGCCGCGATGCTCTCGTCGAGGTTGATGGTCGGCTGCGCGGCCGCCATCGGGAGCGAGGCCGCGGGCGTGACCCGGGCCTCGCTGAGCTTGGCCGCTACGAGCGCCGAGAGGGAGAGGAGCGCGGCCGGCGCCACAGAACGCCGATGGAAGGTAAAAGAATTCTCAGACGAGCCGCGCGGGCGCCCCCGCCCCCCGCCCCGCCCCCCGCGACTGGCGCAGACGAACACAACAGGCACATCAGATACGTGTGCATGTGCAAGTGTGTGTGCACCGCCCTATGGGTCGCACTGCTGGCCGCGCCGGTCGCCGCCGCAAACGACTGGCGGCGCTGGATCAGCCAGGCCGCCGACAGCCTCAGCCACGCCTCGCGGGCGGAGCTCAGCCTGCCGCGGGTCGACGGCGGTGAGAGGCTGTCGCCGGCGGAGCTGGAGGCGCCACTGCTCGGCGCGCGGCTGTCGTGGCTCGCGTACGCCGAGAAGAGGCGCGAGGTCGAGGCTGGCCTCGCGCTTCTCGGCTCCGGGATGGAGCTCGTCCGCTTCTCGCCGCAGCGCGACTCGAAAGGAGCGCAGTGGCTGGTCGCGCGCGACGCCGAGTCGGGCACCCTCTGGGTCGCCTTCCGCGGCACCGCCTCGCTCGCCGACGTGGTGCACGACCTGATGGCTGCGCCCGAGCAGACCGGCGCGGGCGACGCGTTCCACTCGGGCTTCCTGCGCGCCGCCCGCGCGGCGGCCGAGGAGCGGCGCGAGGCGGTCGAGGGGAGGAAGACACAGACGCACCATGGGATGACTGGTCCGTCCAGCGTGGTAGGAGCTGCGCGAGGTGGTCGAGGCGGAGCTGCGCGTCCGTCCGTGTGAGAGGCTCGCCCTGTGCGGCCACAGCCTCGGCGGCGCGCTAGCGATGACGCTGCTCGGCGCCGGCTTGCTGCCTTGCGCCAGTGGCGACGCGGGTGCGGAGGACGCGCCCGCAGAGGTTAGGGTTAGGGTTAGGGTTAGGGTTAGGGTTAGGGTTAGGGTTAGGGTTAGGGTTAGGGTTAGGGTTAGGGAGGTGCTTCCTCGCCCCACCACCCTCGCGTGTGTGGACGAGTGCCCCGGCGCCTCACCGCCCCCCTCGCCCTCTCAGGCGCCTCACCGCCCCTCGCCCCTCTCAGGTGCTCGCCTTCACGTACGGATCCCCCGCCGCCTTCCACGGCCAGCTCCGCGGAGCTGCGATGCGGCGGGTGAGGGCGCACAACTCCGCCTCTCCCCCGCCCTGCGGCCCATGGCCTGCCCCGCACTCTCCCCCCTGCCCCGCCGCACCCGCCCGCCTGACCCAAGGTGCGGGCGCAGTCCTTTGTCTTTGGCGCCGACGCCGTGCCGCGCCTGCTCGGCTCGGAGGTGCAGATCTCGGCCAAATCTCGGCGGCACCTCGGCCAGATCTCGGCGGCACCTCGGCCAAATCTCGGCCAAATCTCGGCGGCACCTCGGCCAGATCTCGGCGGCATCTCGGCGGCATCTCGGCGGCACCTCGGCGGCATCTCGGCGGCATCTCGGCGGCACCTCGGCGGCACCTCGGCCAGATCTCGGCGGCACCTCGGCCAGATCTCGGCGGCACCTCGGCCAGATCTCGGCGGCACCTCGGCCAGATCTCGGCGGCATCTCGGCCAAATCTCGGCGGCACCTCGGCGGCATCTCGGCGGCATCTCGGCGGCATCTCGGCGGCATCTCGGCCGCATCTCGGCCGCATCTCGGCTAGTTCTCTGCTCCGCTCGAGGTGCCGCTGCTGCGCGCCGCCGCCCTCTCCCTCGGCGGCAAGAGCAGCACTGGCGCCCTCGAGACTTTGGGAGGGTACGCGCACTGGCCTGGGGGAGAGCTAGTCTACCTCGACCCTGCCGGCGGGGGCGCGCGACGCGTGCCGCGCGCGCAGCGCGATCGGGTGCTCCACCTGCACCGGGCGGTGCACCCCGACGCGGCGGCGCACCACAAGTGCTACGTGCGCGGGCTCGAGCGCGCCGCCGCGCCGGGGGGGGGGCTGGCGTGGTGGCAGATGGTGCTGGGAGAGCGGGGGGAGATCTGACAGGAGGAGGCGCCGCGATATGTTAAGTCATGGAAATCTCTAGTCTTTCTTATAGAGATTGAGAGGAGTGAGACCTTGTGCAGTGAGGCTAGTTCGATTTCACTCTGACACGCTAATCTTGAAAACACGCGGCGCAGCGGCTCTCCCGCGACCGCCCGGCCCCTCTCGTACGGCTCTAGCCGCAGCCGTAGCCGCAGCCCCAACACTCTTGCCGCTCTTCCGTGTCGGGTTGTGACGAGGGATGAGGGGACACGGATTGGCGTCCAACACGGAGCTCCGTGTTGCTCCCAGCGCCCTCCCCCGCGCTTCCTGCGGCCATGGCCGATGATACTGTAGTATGGGAGGCCATCTGGCTACCGCGAGAGCGACCCAATTCGTCGACATCGTCCGATGGTTGTGCCTCAAAGTCAGCCTTCGGAGGCCGCTATCGTGGGGTCGAGCCGGCGGTGGCCGTGACATGTGGTTCCACCACCCCTCGTAGGCTTTGCCTCTGACCGCCACCGTTCCCAGGCTGCCTAATGGGATGGAAAGGAAGGCTGGGCGAGCGTATAGAAGCGTGCTCGACCTCGTCGTGGCAACCTGCACGGCAGCGCTGGCACAGGCGCGATGAGCGTCGTGCCACCTGACCCGAGACGGGTCGCAGGCGTCGTACCGAGCGCGTCGAGACCGTGTCCTGATGTGATCTGACGGGTGAGTCACGTCGGCGTCAAAGGAGCGACGTGGGACCTGTCAGATACCACGCTTTCGCGCGCGCTACGGCTTTAGGGGCTAGTCCCCCCCCTCGGGAGGACGACCCCGGCTCTCGTCGCCGACCACACCCACATGCCACAAAAGAACCCTGCCCAAGAACAGAGACGTTTCGGAAAAGCAGTGCTCCGTGGTACAGTAGAGGTGTCCGTTTTTATTTATTGAATCATCATCGTCATGGCTGCTGTCTCGCTCGCAACTTGTGCTCCTTTACGAGCTCGTCGCCGCCTGTGTTTGGATTGATTGATTGATTGATTGATTGATTGATTGATGGGAAGGCTGTATGTATGTAGTAAGGTGAAGAACAGTCAGGCTCGGACTGGACACCAACGCGGTATGGGTGGACGCAAGACAGATGATGACGACACGCACGAGCGACACACAGACACAAACAAGCTCACAAGACACACAGCCAGCGGGCTGCCACACATCCTGAGTGGGCGTACACATCACTCAGGCCACGTCCCCCCTGTCGCCCCCCCCAGCACTCCAAGGTGCCAAGAGACAAACAACAGCACAACAACACAGACAGGCGACAGGGGCGAACGTGTGAGACTAGAGCAGGCTTGCTCCGCCTCTAGCAATCTCGTCGCCGGCCGCAAGGCACGGACGAGACCGTGTGTGGGGTCTTGTGAGGTGTCTATGGACGCCCTCCTCACAGGCTATTGGCCAGCCGCTAGCCCTAACTCGCACTCATGGGTGACGACAGTTCATTGGATGAGTGGTTGCGAGCAGAGGCGCGTGTGCTGAATCTAGATCGCACGCCGTGGCATATGACTTGGGTAGGCGTGCGACCGCAGCGCGCCCGCCGAAGGCTCGACCGGGCGCGCGTGTCAGCCAGAAGTTTGCCAGTAGAGCGATCCTGGTCTTTCCGAAGACGAGCCCCGCGCCACGGGTGCCAGCCGTGCCTCCGCGGGAGCCGCCTCTCGAGCCGCGTCCCGCCGGCACTGTCCCTGAGTGCGTTCCGCCTTGGTTGGCGACACGCACTCGACGAGGGCAGTCCAGCCGACGGGAACGTGTCGCGCGCCGGCGACGAATGCGGCGGGGTGGGTGTGGGTACCGAGCGCCGCTTCGGCGAAGCGAGGTTGGCAGGCGCCCCTCACGAGTCCGTTCAGACATGCCACACGCCCCTCGCAAGCGAGGTTAGTAGGCGCCCCTGGCGAGACCCGCAAGAGATGCCACACCACCCTCGTACCTATACTCCACCAATGAGAAGGTGAAGAGATCTTATCGGCCAGGCGGGCAGGGCAGGCGGGCGGGCGGGCGGGCGGGGTCGGGGGAGACTATTCCTAGCGGGGTATCCCCTCCCGACCCACCTTCCGAACGGCCTACACCCTATCCAGGCTCCGAACATAGTTGGTTTACGGGTCAGTCGGGGGACCCACTAGGGGGCGGCCCCTCACACGACTGCCCAGTGGGCCCAGGGATGGCGGTGGCGAGTCACTCCGGAGCAGAATAGAGGTGCGCACGAGGCAGGTGGCATAGCACGGCCCACCCCCTTCCACCCCCCCTCGCCCTTCGCAGCCTCTCCCCCCTTCCCCTTCCCACTGCGCTCTGTTGGTTCCTCTGTCCATCTACAGCGTGGGTGGCGGCACACTGCACTGATTCGAGACGCTCCGCCGCGCCGCCCGCTCCTTCCTCCGCTCCTGGAATACTTACGAATACCCGACGCGGAATACAATACGCAATTAATTAATTACTTAATTAATTAGGTCAGGACGTGGAATACAGTACGCGAGGTCAACTCATATTACTCGAGGCTGTTTGGGTTTCTAGAAAAAGAAGAAATCGCCTGACACAACCACAGTACGAAGGGCGCCCGATCGGAGAGCACACACAGCCTGGTCCCGCCGGATGAAGGAGTCGTCGAGCTTTGGCAACCTGTGGCAGGCTCCGACCGCGCGGCGCCTTGCGCACGCCACGTCGCAGACGTCGCCGGCCGACTCGCACGCGCTCGGCCGGCTGATAGGAGCCGCGTGGGTGAGAGGCTACGATGCGGCGAGACAGCGCCGCGGCGCCACACTAGCGCTCGCTTTGCGTCCGCCGGCGCGGCGGCGCGGCGCCTGCGAGAGTCTGCTCACATGCCTATGCCGCCTCTCTCTTCGCCTCAGGTGGTGGTTGCGTATGCGGCGCGCGGCGTGCTCCGAGGCTACCTCGGCGAGAGTGGCGCGGTCCACACCGCGGCCGCGCGAGCGGCGTCTGCTTCACGCCTCCAGCTGTGAGCACAGGCGACTCGATGCAGTCGGGAGGCGGAGTGCCCTTCTGGCGCTGCGCTTTTGGCGTGGGGATGCAGCTAGTGACTGTAGACGCGGAACACGCATCTTTGCACTCCAACCAAAGCTCGAGAGGGCACGCATTCAGCTGTACTCGACCACATCCCGCTGTGCTCACTGTATCCGCATCCCTCGCGCTGCCGCGGGGCTACACTCTGCACAAGACCGTCCTCCCGCCCCCGAGGTTGGCGCATTCAGCGCGTAGGCTCGGCGTCCTTCCGGCGCTGCTCGCGGCGCTGTGTGCGTCGAAAGGGGGCGGCTCACCGCTCTTCCCCACGCCGCGGCGGCTCGAGCGGTGGAACGAGGCGTGGCTGCGCACGCCGTCGGGGGTGCGGCCGCGCGCCTAGACGCGGGGGATAGACCCGACAGACCACGCTGCGCTCCGCTGTAGACCCAACTGCTGCGCCCTGCCCCTGCCCTGCCCTGCCGCACTGCCCTGCCCGCACACTGCCGCACAACTGGCCTGCCCGATCCCCTACCTGCCCCGGGTGTGAAACCCACACCGCCCTGCCCACCCCAGCCCACACTGCCCTGCTGTGAATCCCTGCCCGCTCGCGAGGTCTCGGAGACACTGAGGGTACGCGACTCTCCGCCGTCCTACAGCCTCTCTGCGCTCGCATCTGCGTGTGCGCACGCGGTGCCCCGAGGACATGGCACGAGGCCGTCGTCACACCCCTGCCCGCCGCGTACTCACACAAGCGCACAGCCCCGGGCCAGAGACCAGAGACCAGCCGCTCGCCAGTCTCGACGACAGACACCGGAGAGACGTTCAGAAGGGGAGCACCGAGGCAGGCTGGCGGTCCCGGCGGCGGAGGAGGGAGGGGGGGCGGCAGTGAGGGTGGAGGCGGGAGGGGGGGCGGCAGTAGCGGCGGCGGCGGAGGCGGCAAGCAATCGAGGGAGAGACAGCGAGCGCAGGAGCTGACAAGATCATGCCAACCCTGTCTGTCGCCGCTAGCCATCCACCACGCCATACGCCGCACCGCGGGCACAGTCGGCCCTCGCCGGCGGCGCCGTCTGCCGCATCATCGAGGCATTCAGAAGGGCGACACACCCCTCTCACCTCTGCGTACTCACACAGAGGCAGTCAGAGTGGACACTAGACAGTGGGGAGGGCAGCAGCACTGCGTCTTCCGCGTCCGCGGAGGACGGACGCGGTGAGACCGACTCTCTCTGCGTGTGAACTCTAGCCGCGGGCTCGTCGCACCGACAGGTATGGGAGTGGGCGTTCGGATACGTGTTCGGCCTCTTCTTCACCTTCGACCTGCTCCTCGTGCCGATGAAGACCAACGTCCTCGCCCACCACGTGGTGCACATCTCCCCACACCTCCCCACACCTCCCCACACCTCCCCACACCTCCCCCACACCTCCCCACATCTCCCCACATCTCCCCACATCTCCCCCATATCTCCCCAAATTTCCCCAAACTTCCC
>NW_005200803.1:107600-120448 GCF_000372725.1 Emiliania huxleyi CCMP1516 | reverse complement strand
ACATGCTGCGCGTGTACTGCCGAGGTGACGTGCGCGCTCTGCGCGGCGCTGCGCCTGCCGTCGCGGGCAGTCGAGCCCTACTTTTCGCCGGCGCCGCACTGGCAGCTGAAGCTGGCCGCGTACCCGCCGGCGGCCGGCGTGTGCCACACCTCCAGAGTACCGAACCCGGTGTGGGTTCAGTCCTGTGGGTGGTGTGGTAGGCGCCGGCCGCCGCCGCGGCAGGGAGGGAGGGCGGTGCCGGCGAGAGGCCCGTCGGTGTCGGTGCGCACACGGACTCGGGCGAGATGTAGCCGAGATATGGCCCGAGATGTAGCCGAGATGTAGCCGAGATATGGCCGAGATACGGTCCGAGATGTAGCCGAGATATGGCCCGAGATGTAGACCGAGAGATGTGCACGCCACGGCGTCCAGCAGCCCTGGGCCGTCGCCGCCACGAGAGTCTCCCCACACCTCCCCGCATCTCCCCATAGGCTGGCTTACCGACTCTCCCCACATCTCTCTCCATCTCTCCTCACATCTCCCCATCTCTCCCCACACCTCCCCACATCTCCCCATCTCTCCCCACACCTCCCCACACCTCCCCACATCTCCCCGCACCTCCCCGCACCTCCCCACACCTCACCACACCTCCCCACACCTCCCCACACCTCCCCACACCTCCCCACACCTCCCCACACCTCCCCACACCTCCCCACACCTCCCCGCACCTCCCCACACCTCCCCGCACCTCCCCACACCTCCCCGCACCTCCCCACACCTCCCCACACCTCCCCACACCTCCCCACACCTCCCCGCACCTCCCCACACCTCCCCACACCTCCCCACACCTCCCCACACCTCCCCACACCTCCCCCACACCTCCCCACATCTCCCCGCACCCCCCCGCACCCCCCCACCATCTCCCCACACCTCCCCGTCCTCGCCCACCACGAGGTCTGCCTGAGCTCTTCCACGGTTGGGTCGTACCTAACACGAGTGAGTCGACGGCTTGACTACGCTGCACACAGGTCTGCCTCGCCTTCCACGGATGGGTCTTCTTCTCGCCGCAGCGGCCGGGGCTGCAGCTTGTCATTGCCGGCGAGGCGGTGCGCCCGCGCATAGAATTCTTTTTTCTCGAGTTCCGACGAGCGCTCGAGAGGACGCGTTCCGCCGTACTCCCGGCTCTCGCCCTTCTCCGCCATCTCTCCGCCATCTCTCGCCACCTGTCCGCCATCTCTCGCCATCTCTCGCCACATCTCGCCACATCTCCTCCATATCTCCCCAGATCTCCCCAGATCTCCCCGCAGGTGCTCGAGTTTGGGACGGGCGGCTCAAACCTCTCCATGCTGCTGCCTGGCTCCGACGCGGAGCGCGCGCTCTCGAATAGGCAGCTGGCGAATTGTAGTCCGCATTAATGAACAGGCTCCGACGCGGTACGCGCTTTCTTCGTGCTCGCGATGAGCGCGTCAAACACCTACGGCGCCGTGCTGACCGTGCGCTGGCTGCGGCTGCAGCGCGGGCGGTGGGTGTGGCTCACGCTGCTGCCGACCATTCTCGGCATTCCCACGCCCTCCGGCAGCGGCTCGTCATTCGCCGGCTAATGCTCGTTGAGTCCCTCCTTTGACTCGGCAGGCATCCTCGCCCTCCGGCAGCTGCACGTCGTGAACGAGGTCTACAAACGGGCTCACTCACCAGCGCCACCCTGACCTCGCACCCCGGCGGCACAGCTCGGCGGCAGCCAGCCGATGGCCGCTGTATATTCCGGTTGCCGCGGAGCGGGGGGGGAGCCGCCACGCCCCTTCCACGCAGCGGCAGAGCCGTTCGCGTGCTTATTTGTCCCGTCTGTGAGGGGCTTGGCCTTGCGGGGCCGACCGAGGTGAGGTTGTATTTGCCCCCCGGCCCGACGCCGGGCCTTGGCGCAAATAAATAAATAAAGCGGACACCTCTACTCTGAGACGCATGGTAAAAAGGAACAGGTCCCCGCCCGTGCGAAGTCGTGCAGGGTCCCTGCCCGTGCGAAGTCGTGCTGTGAGACGGAGGCCCGCCGAGCGAGTGCGAGCCGCGTCGGCGGCCATGTCTCCCGCCGCCGCGAGCGAGCGGCGCAAAGAGGCAGCTTCGCGCATGCTCTTCCGTAACGTCTCTTCGCAAAGAGAGTTATTTTCTCTTCGCGCACAACACTCACACGGCCATCGCAGAGCAGGTCGTGAATGAGCTTGCCTGTGGCGGGGGTGGGCGGGTGCACGGAGCTAAGTGCCTCGCCACCCTCGCAGGAGTCGCTTAGGCGGCTCCCGTGGTGTACCTGTGTTAGTGCCAGTGCGCGCCAGTCCCGTGCCCAGTGTTGTGCGAGGGAATATTTATTCTAGTCGTGTCCGCTCCGAACGTGTGTATGCACAACAGTCATGGCGCTGTCCTCTCAGGAGACGCCATGAGTGGGTAGAGAGGAGCAACCGCACGTGAGTGCCCTGTTCGAGTGCGCGAGATCTCCTGAGATCTCCCAAAGATTTCCGCTTCGGAATTCTTTCTCGAACAGCCACCCACACCCTAAACGCGTGTTACCGAAGTGGCTCCCCCACCCCAAAACGAGGGTCTGGGCGCGGCGCCCACGACCCTCCCAAGACGCTGGCAGCATGCCTCCAACCCGAGCGCCACACTGGCGCTCCGCCACAAGGTCACACGCCCTCACGTCCCGGCCTAGACCTCTTCCTCTAGGTCTATGTCGGCGACATCCCCCTCCCCTCCCTCTTTCCGCCCGAAGAGGAAGGCGAACCTCGGAGGCTCCACAGTCTTAGGAGGCATGAAACCCCTCCAGTCCCGCTCTCCTAGGAAGTCGCACGACCCCGCAGTCCGTCCGACCAGCCTCGTTGCTGCGCTCGCACGCAACGCCTCCGCGCCTCGCTAGGGCTCACCGTGCCGCTCTAGCGCGCCCCTCAGCCGCGCAGGCACCCTCTCGAGTGCCCTCTGCTCGAGTGCCCTCGGGGCGCTGCATCGCCCGCGACATGCCTCCTCGTGGCGCGCGACACAAACCAGAGACAGCTGCTCCAGCCGATCGAGCGCAACGCTCTACTCCGCCGCGCTGAGCGACCACTCAGCGCCCCACACATTAACTGGCCGACTTTGCGAGGCGCCCTGCGCCTCCTCTACACACCCCTCACGCCTTCGCGTGGCGTGCCTTTGGCGAGAAGGCCGCCCCCCGCAGCCGCCGGCTCCGCCGCCTCGCCGCCTCTTACACGAGCATGCCTCTTCTTGGCATACTCGGAGGTTCATGGTGACCGCCCGCGCGAGCGCGCCCCACGCCCGGCTAGGGCTCGCCGTGCCGCTCTAGCGCGCCCCTCGGCCGCGCAGACACCCTCTCAAGTGCCCTCGGGGCGCTTCGTTGCTCGCGACCTGCCGCCGTGTGGCGCGCGACGCAAACCAGAGGCAGCTGCTCGAGCCGCTCTAGCACGACACTCTACTTCGCTGTGTCGAGCGACCTCTCGAGGCGCTCTGCATGCGCTCGCCGCCTTCGCGAGGCGTCCTGCGCCTCCCCCAGGCGCACCGCACGCCCCCGCGTGGCGTGCCATTGGCGAGACGGCCGCCTGCAGCCGCAGCCCCCTCGCCGCCTCTTACACGAGCATGCCTCGTCTCGGCATGCTCAGAGTTCGTAGCGGCCGCCCGCTCGAGCGCGCCCCGCGCCTTGCTAGGGCTCACCGTGCCGCGCTAGCGTGCCCCTCGGCCGCGCAGACACCCTCTCCAGTGCCCTCGGGGCGCTTAATTGCTCGCGACTTGCCGCCGTGTGGCACGCGACGCAAACCAGAGGCAGCTGCTCGAGTCTATCGAGCGCAACACTCTACTCCGCCGCGCTGAGCGGCCCCTCGGCGCGCCACACATGCGCTCGCCGCCTTCGCGAGGCGCCCTGCGCCTCCTCCATACGCACCGCACGCCCCCGCGTGGCGTGCCATTGGCGAGACGGCCGCCTGCAGCCGCAGCCGCCTCGCCGCCTCTTACACGAGCATGCCTCTTCTTGGCATACTCGGACATTCATGGTGACCGCCCGCTCGAGCGCGCCCCACGCCTTGCTAGGGCTCACCGTGCCGCTCTAGCGCGCCCCTCGGCCGCGCAGACACCCTCTCAAGTGCCCTCGGGGCGCTTCGTTGCTCGCGACCTGCCGCCGTGTGGCGCGCGACGCAAACCAGAGGCAGCTGCTCGAGTCGCTCTAGCACGACACTCTACTTTCGCTGTGTCGAGCTGCCTCTCGAGGCGCCACACATGCGCTCGCCGCCTTCGCGAGGCGCCCTGCGCCTCCTCCATACGCACCGCACGCCCCGGCGTGGCGTGCCTTTGGCGAGACGGCCGCCCGCAGCCGCAGCCGCCACGCCGCCTCCTATACACGGGCACGCCTCTGTCTTCTTGGCATACCGATTCATAGCGGCCGCCCGCTCGAGCGCGCCCCAGTCTCGCTAGGGCTCATTGCTAGCGCCGGCTGACGTTGCGAGGCGCCTTGCGCCTCCTCCAGACGCACCGCACGCCCCCGCGTGGCGTGCCTTTGGCGAGACGGCCGCCTGCAGCCGCAGCCCCCTCGCCGCCTCTCACACTCGCATGCCTCGTCTCGGCATGCTCAGAGTTCGTAGCGGCCGCCCGCTCGAGCGCGCCCCGCGCCTTGCTAGGGCTCACCGTGCCGCTCTAGCGCGCCCCTCAGCCACGCACACACCCTCTCAAGCGCCCTCGGGGCGCTTAATTGCTCGCGACTTGCCGCCGTGTGGCGCGCGACGCAAACCAGAGGCAGCTGGCTGCTCGAGGCGATCGAGCACGACGCTCCACCTAAGCGAGCTCTCCCGCACGCCATACATGCGCTCGCCGCCTTTGCGAGGCACCCTGCGCCTCTTCTAGACGCCCCGCACGCCTCCGCGTGGCGTGTCTTTGGCGAGAAGGCCGCCCGCAGCCGCAGCCGCCTCGCCGCCTCTTACACGAGCATGTCTCTTCTTGGCATACTCAGCGATTCGTAGCGGCGGCCCGCGCGAGCGCGCCCCGCGTCTCGCTGGGGCTCACCGTGCCGCTCCAGCGCGCCCCTCAGCCACGCAGACACCCTCTCAAGTGCCCTCGGGGCGCTTCGTTGCTCGCGACCTGCCGCCGTGTGGCGCGCGACGCAAACCAGAGGCAGCTGCTCGAGTCTATCGAGCGCGACCCCCTACTCCGCCGCGCTGAGCGGCCCCTCGGCGCGCCACACATGCGCTCGCCGCCTTCGCGAGGGCCCTGTGCCTCCTCCATACGCACCGCACGCCCCGCGTGGCGTGCCATTGGCGAGACGGCCGCCTGCAGCCGCAGCCCCCTCGCCGCCTCTTACACGAGCATGCCTCGTCTCGGCATGCTCAGAGTTCATAGCGGCCGCCCGCTCGAGCGCGCCCCGCGCCTTGCTAGGGCTCACCGTGCCGCGCTAGCGTGCCCCTCAGCCACGCAGACACCCTCTCAAGCGCCCTCGGGGCGCTTTATTGCTCGCGACTTGCCGCCGTGTGGCACGCGACGCAAACCAGATGCAACTGCTTGAGTCTATCGAGCGCGACCTCTACTCCGCCGCGCTGAGCGGCCCCTCGGCGCGTCTCACATGCGCTCGCCGCCTTCGCGAGGCGCTCCGCGTCTCCCCCATACGCACCGCACGCCCCGCGTGGCGTGCCATTGGCGAGACGGCCGCCTGCAGCCGCAGCCCCCTCGCCGCCTCTTACACGAGCATGCCTCGTCTCGGCATGCTCAGAGTTCATAGCGGCCGCCCGCTCGAGCGCGCCCCGCGCCTTGCTAGGGCTCACCGTGCCGCGCTAGCGTGCCCCTCAGCCACGCGGATACCCTCTCCAGTGCCCTCAGGGCGCTTTATTGCTTGCGACTTGCCGCCGTATGCGGCACGCGACGCAAACCAGAGGCAGCTGCTCGAGTCTATCGAGCGCGACCCCCTACTCCGCCGTGCTGAGCGGCACCCCGGCGCGCCATACATGCGCTGGCCGCCTTCGCCAGGCGCCCTGCTACTCAGACATTCAAGCGGCCGCCCGCTCGAGAGCGCGCCCCGCACCTTGCTAGGGCTCAACGGGCCGCTCTACTGTAGAGCGCGCCCCTCGTACGAGCCTCGAGCTACTCGCTCGACTTTCCCCTGAGCAGTGAGTTCTGAGTAACACGAGAGCCTCACCTTTACGCTCCCTGCTCCACACAGCAGGTCACGAGAGCTCTCGCCCTCCACGCTCACTGCTCTACAGCACGGGTCACGAGAGCTCACCTCTCTCCAGAGCTGGACGCGAGAGCTCGCCCCCTACACTCACTGCTCTCCTCAGCAGATCACGAGAGCTCGCCCTCCCAGCTCACTGCCCCACAGCAGATCAGAGCTCGCCTCCCTATACACTCACTGCTACACAGCAGATCACGAGAGCTCGCGCCCTCGGCTCACGCTGCTTCACGGCAGATCACGAGAGCTCTCGCCCTCTCAGCACTCTTTGCTTCACGTTCACGAGAGGTCGCCTTCAGCACTCTCACTGCCTCACAGCAGACCTCAGCACTCACTGCTCAACAGCAGATCAGAGCTCACCTCTCCCCGCTCACTGCTCCCCTGCAGATTACGAGAGCTCGCCCTCCACTGTGTCACTGCTTAGCAGCAGATTACGAAAGCTCGTCCTCTACACTCACTGCTCCACAGCAGATCACAAAGGCTCGCCCTCCACGCTCACTGCTTCACCGCAGATCACGAGAACTCGCCTTCAGGACTCACTGCTCCGTAGCAGACCACCGAGGCTCGCCCTCTATGCTCACTGCATCACAACAGATCACGAGAGCTCACCCTCTCACTGCTCCATAGCAGACCAGGGCTCGCCCTCCATGCTCACTGCTTAGCAGCAGATTACGAAAGCTCACCCTCTCACTGCTCCATAGCAGACCACCAAGGCTCGCCCTCCACGCTCACTGCTCCTTAGCAGGTCACGAGAGCTCACCCTCTCACTGCTCCATAGCAGACCACCAAGGCTCGCCCTCTACGCTCACTGCTCCAAGCAGATCACGAGGGCTCGCCACATCTCGGCCACATCTCGGCCACATCTCGGCCACATCTCGGCCGCCCCTCGGCAGCCCCTCGGCAGCCCCTCGGCCACTCTGCGGCAACACCTCGGCCGCATCCTAGCCGCGTGTCTTAGACACCTTGGCCATAACCCGGCCCGATCCTGGCCGCGTGTCTCAGCCACACCTCGGCCACTCGGCCGCACCTCGGCCGCATCTCGGCCAAATCTCGGCCAAATCTCGGCCAAATCTCGGCCGCGCCCCAGCCACTGCCCAGACGCACCTCCGGCCTCACCGCGGCTCGGCGACATCTCGGCCGCACCTTGCCTCTCTGCGCTCACTGCTCCATCGCAGATCGCGAGAGCTCACCCCTCCACACTCACTGCTCCGTAGCAGATCGCGAGAGTTCCGTCTCTGCACTCACTGCCCAGTGGCAGCTCGTGAGAGCTCGCCTCCCCGCTCCTTCGCGGCTTGTGAGAGCTCAGCCCTCCACACTCACTGCTCCGTAGCAGCTCGCGAGAGTTCCATCTCTGCGCTCACTGCCCAGTGGCAGCTCGTGAGAGCTCGCCTCTCCGCACTCGCTGCTTACCAGCAGTCCATGAGAGCTCACCTCCGCACTCTCTGCTCACCAGCAAGTGCGACCACATACCGCCTCATCTGCGGAACTGTCGAAGAGGCCCGTCCTCCCTGCCCACATATGGGCGCATAATCCTCCGCTCGAGCCGATTATGTGTCTCCGTAACCAACTGGCCCGAGGCTTTGCAATCTCGCCTTGAGATGTCCCCCCGGCTCCAGCTGCCCGTCCTTCGCCAAATGAGCACAGCGAGCAACTCCCACATAAGCAGTTCCACCTCCAGCCGGGCTGCTGGGTCTCCAACCCAGTGTGGCCTCAGCCTTCGCCATTGCCTCTGAAGCTTGCGCCCTGGCTGCCGCAATGGGATGCTCCCTGCCGCTTTTCAGCCTCGCATCCGATTGATACCTCGCCCGCTTTTCAGCCTCGCATCCCATCGATACCTCGCTGCTGTCGCCACTGCCACTGTCGATTCCGACCATGCGGCTCCAATATTTCCATCGGTCCTGGGCCTCAGCCCCTGCCCCATCAGGCTCTAGCTGAGTCCGCTCCTGCCCTAGCCAGATGCAGTGCGCAGAAGGCGCAGCAGGGTCCATCAGTGATCATCACAGCGTCCAGCAAGCTCTGACTCGCTCGCCCACTGCCGCCACTGGCCGGCCCGCTCCCGTGCGCCGCCTTGCGCAGCTGCGTCGCCAGTTCCGACGTGGCAGCACCACCTCGTCGCCGCTGCCTGATCCTCAACCAGCAGCTTTGGCGTGCACCACAACCAGCACAACTCGTCGTCGAGCAGGCCTCACGCGTCCATGCATGACGCTCTGCTCGTGCCGACCATCCTCGCTCCCAGCTCGCACTCGGCATGCTCTCTGAGCAGCAGGAGCGCGAGCGGTGCCATGATACACGCGCGCACCATCGCGGTGCGCGCGATTCTGGAGAGTGAAACGTCTAACTTGCTGACGTCCTTCACAGTCCGTCTCCCAATTTATGCGGCCCAGCTCCGGCCGAATAAATATTCCGTCCTTTGTTCGCGTGCGCTCACGCCGTGGAGAGTTTTGTTGTACCCGGGTAAGATTCTCTTCGCGATGTGCTGGGCGATGTCCACCCACCGCGGCCGCCTCGCCTCCGCCGCCACAGCCGCGCCCTCGCCAGTCACGCCGCCGCCCGCCCGCCTCCTCGACCTCCCCACGGACCTCATCGAACGCGCCCTCTCTCGCTGCCATAGCCCCCTCGACATCGCTCGCGTCGCGGCCGTCTCGCTTCTCTTTCACGCCTCGCTCGCGGAGCAGGCCATCCGCTTGTGGGCGCAAGAGCGCGGCTTCGAGCTGCCGGCGCAGCCCGAGGACGAGACCTGCGCCGTGCGGTGGCTGTGCTATTCGGCGCTGCTGTGCGAGTCTAACCCGCCGGTGAGGGCGGCAGCGGGCCTTCAGCACAGCGTCTTTATCGACGGCGAGGGGCGGCTCTCGTCGTGCGGCTCTGCGCCGTGGTTCAGCCCAGGGCTACTCGGCCACGGCGAGAGCGTGACGCGGCTCAACACGACGACTCTCCTCCCCTCCCCCCCGCTGGGCGACGAGCGTGCCGTGAGCGTGTCGTCTGGAGCCCACCACAGCCTCGCCCTCGCCGCCGACGGCGCTGTCTGGAGCTAGGGCTATGGAGTCCTTGCGGGCCACGGCGACAGGCAGGACCAGCTGCTGCTGAAGAAGATCGAGGCCTTTGCCAGCCAGCGCGTCGTCGGCTGTGTCGGCTGGAGCCTTCCACAGCCTCGCCCTCACCGCCGACGGCGCCGTCTGGAGCTGGGGCGCTGGAGGCGATGGCCGTCTGGGCCACGGTGAGGAGCAGTGGAAGCTGCTGCCCAAGAAGGTCGAGGCGTTGGCTGATCGGCGCGCCATCGCCGTGTCGGCTGGAACCCTGCACAGCCTCGCCATCACCGCCGACGGCGCCGTCTGGAGCTGGGGCAATGGACTCTTTGGCCGGCTGGGCCACGGCGACGAGCAGAACCAGCTGCTGCCCAAGAAGGTCGAGGCTTTGGCCGGCCAGCGGGTCGTCGCTGTGTCGGCTGGCACCGCTGCCAGCCTCGCCCTCACCGCCAAGGGCGCCCTCTGGAGCTGGGGCGATGGAGACTCTGGCCGGCTGGGCCACGGCGACCAGCAGAACCAGCTGCTGCCGAAGTGAAGGTCGAGGCCTTTGCTGGCCAGTGCGTCGTCGCTGTGTCGGCTGGTTACCAGCACAGCCTGGCCCTCACCTCCAACGGCGCCGTCTTTACGTGGGGCAAGGGCGAGTACGGCTGCCTCGGCCACGGAGAGGACCTGTCGAACCAGCTGCTGCCCAAGATCGAGGCGTGGGCGCTTGAGGAGTGAGCAGGTGTCGTGAAGGCGGCGGTGAAGGCGGCGGGTCGGACGTTCTGAGAGTGTGCAGGATGCAAAAACTCAACAAGGTAACTATATGTGGAAAAGGCCAAAAGAAGAGAGTCGTCGGAATGCACAATGCAGCTTGCCAATGCGGAATACATAATCCCACCCAAGACTGCACTGTGTGTGCAGAGAGGGTCTGTATGGTGCAGATGCTCTCTATGCAGACTGTGTGCTGTATGCTACATGACTCAATGCTCGGACACGAGCAACTCCGGATGTGGCACGGCAAGGGCTAAGGCTCGCAGCAGTGTCGTGCAAACACGAAACAGGCGTCACAGCTCGTCCTTGCATGCGCCGGGGCAGTCCTTTATCATGCTCTCCGCACGGCTCCCGTCGCAGTGCCCAAGTCTCGCTCGGAAATCGCAGACGGATTCGCCAACCCTCTGGGCAGGGTGCCGCCTCTGGGCAGGTTGACCTTTCCCTTGCACCTCTTGTGCGCTTGCAACTGCCAGGCCATGGCAAATGCCGCACGAGCGTGGGCACGACACGCGCATGCCGATTGGATTCTTGTCGCACTCCCCGTTTGCAAACCATGTAGCGCACGAGCTATCGTGGTCCTCGCAGACGGGCGAGCAGGAGAGCCCGCAACTCTCGCCGCAGCTGCGCAGCATAAAATCGGGATTCTTCTCGCACTGAGAGGGGGGGGGGGGGGGGAATTCAGACGCAGGCGCGCAAGGGTCGGTGGCAGGTGAGGCTGGTATGCAGCCAAAGTGTCCCGGGAGCCTCACCTGCCCTGCCGCCGCCCACGATCCACACGCATTCGGGTCAAAATCGTGGCAAAAGGCCTCGAGCCCTTTGACAGTCTTCCGCGCGGCGGCAGGGGTGGCGGCGGGGGCGGTGGACGGGGCCGGGGCAGGCATCGGGTTGTCACCGTCGAGCCGCCTCAGCCCACATGCGAGCGGGCAGCTACGCAACAAATTCAACGCGTCCTTCTGGCAAGCCCCGTCAGCGGCCTTGGCGGCGCAGTCACCGAGCGTGTCGGCCGGCTTGAGCCTGCAGATCTTACACGCGACGGGGCAGTCGCGCATCATGCTCTCCGCGTTGCTGCCTTCGCAGTGACCGAGCCTCGCACGGAAATCGCAGTGACTTTCGCCCCTCTTCTGGGCAGGGTGCTTCTTCTCGGGCTCACCGTCCTCGCAGACGGGTGAGCAGATGCCGCAGCTGACTGGACACTTGCGCAGCATTTGGTATGGTTGACTGGTACAGTCGCCCGCCTTCATCCACTCCATACACTCCTGGTGCTGGTCATGGCAGCTCGCTGTGCCTCCCTTGCACATCTTGCAGGACACGGGGCATAGGTGCCGCGCCTCTCTCTTTTGGCACTCGCCGGCCTTTGCCCACTCGTGGCAGCTCGCGGACTGGTCGTTGCATACGCCAAGAAGGGCTGCCAACAGGTTGAAGTGCATACCGAGGAGAAATTCGGCCGAGCTCGCTTGGCGACTGCTCCGGTGCGTGGACGGATCGGGAAAAGCAACTAGTGGCGGGACGGCCGTAGCAGTAGTTTCTTTTCTTGTAGGTATATTGTCGGCAAGTCAAGACACAGAGCTCACACAGAATCGCAGCGGGAGGAAAGCGGCGAGTCGCAATTCCAGGGGTCGTTGTGGCGGGCCACCCTGTCCAGAGAGGCATGGATGCCAATCTGTCTGGGGTCTCTCGACCGAGTAACTGTCGTCACCCATGAGTGCGAGATAGGGCTGGCGGCTGGCCGCTAGCCTGTGAGGAGGGCGTCCATAGACACCTCACAAGACCCCACACACGGTCTCGTCCGTGCCCCTTGCGGCCGGCGACGAGATTGCAGAGGCGGAGCAAGCCTGCTCTAGTCTCACACGTTCGCCCCTGTCGCCTGTCTGTGTTGTTGTGCTGTTGTTTGTCTCTTGGCACCTTGGAGTGCTGGGGGGGGCGACAGGGGGAACGTGGCCTGAGTGATGTGTACGCCCACTCAGGATGTGTGGCAGCCCGCTGGCTGTGTGTCTCGTGAGCTTGTTTGTGTCTGTGTGTCGCTCGTGCGTGTCGTCATCATCTGTCTTGCGTCCACCCATACCGCGTTGGTGTCCAGTCCGAGCCTGACTGTTCTTCACCTTCCTACATACATACCGAGTCTATGAAGCCCTGGCCGCCTCCCGGTGGTGGGCCTGGCAAAGGTTGTAGAACCAAGCGACGGAGATGGTGCGGGTGTCACGACACGCACCGACCCTTCACGAACCGAAAGGCTGTGCCCGGGGAAGCAAGGCACAGTAATCCGGCTCGTGTTGGGCGCCCCATTCCATATGGCGGCTAGGTCGGCTCAGGGCCCCGTCCACTTCCCTCCCGCTTGATCGGTTGATCGGCCTCGGTAGTTTCTTTTCTGATGCTCGCGGATTGATGTCCTGTAAGAGGTTCTCGAGGTGGATATCCTTTGGCCGCGTTGGGTAGCGAGGATTGGTGTGTCCTCGTGCCTTACCTTTACACAGGTAAACCATCGGCCAACTGATGGAGCGATGCATCGCTCGGCAACACCGGCGGGCTCGGGGGCGGCGTCGCTGGCCGCACCCGCTCTGTCTTCTCTGTTGACAAGCCGCTCGGTTGGTTAGGCGGCCTCGGCGGCATCTTCGGCCCCGCCTACGCGATCGGCAGGCCGTTGCCGTTCCCTGAGGCGCGTCCGTGGAGGCCGTCGAAGCGCTACCGGCTGCTGCAGGCCGCCAGCCAGCTCGCCACTTCAATCTCGGCCGATGTCGGCTAACACCTGTATGCCCTCGCCACCGCCGTCGCCGCCCCTACCATCCCCGCCGCCCCCCTCGCCACCGCCGCCCTCGCCGCCACCGTCACTGCCCCCGCCTTCTACGCCACCGCCGTCGCCTCCCTCACCGCCGCCGCCGAGCCCGCCCCCGTCCTCGCCACCGCCGTCGCCGCCC
>NW_005200803.1:92194-107139 GCF_000372725.1 Emiliania huxleyi CCMP1516 | reverse complement strand
CGCACCGCCGCCCTCACCGCCGCCACCGAGCCCGCCCCCGTCCGCACCACCGCCGTCGCCGCCCCTAAATGGGGTAATGGATGAACCAAGCATCCCCGATGGCCGGGGGGGTGTCCCATAGCCCCGGGGTGGCCGGGGGCACGCAGGGGGCGCCGCTACGGGCCGCTGCGGCGCCCATCCTATTTCGAAGAATGCCATCCTGGAATATAGGGTCTAGGTCTGAGACCGGCTGGGACCCGGACGCCAGCACACACGGCTAGATTTCATGGCGGGCCGCCTAGGCCCTGGGGTCGGAGGTAGAGTCGGTGGTGGTGCCGCGCGCGGCGCGGGCTTCGCTGTCGGGGTTTAGGGCGGGGAAGGGGGTATTGTCGGGAAGGGCGGCCGCGCGGCAGGGGGGGGGCGGGAGGCTCTTGGCTGCGGCGCTCCGGCGCAAGCCGACGCTCGGGAAGTGGCGCCACTATGCCTGTCGCCGAGGCGGACGCGACCGTGGCGCGCGCCATCGGCGGGCTCATCCAGCTTTGCCTCGAGACGGGCATCGACGACTCGCACGGCGCCGGCCACGCTGCCGCGGTCCTTCATCACGCTGAAGCTGCGGTGGCAGCGGCGGCTCTGCCGCTTTCGGAGGCTCGAGCGCTGGCGGTCCGCCTAGCGGCTCTGCTGCACGACGCAGACGACAAGAAGTACTTCCCAAAGACGTGCCGGACCTACGCCAACGCGAGGCAGATCATGAGCGACGCCGGCGCGAGCACATCCGAGACGCGTCCAGTGCACTGACGGCCGGCCACACGCCCAAGAGCGCTGACGCCTCACCCACCACCGCCCGTCCACCACCCGTCCACAACCGGCTCACCACCCGTTCACCACTCGTCCACGGCCACCCACGGCATCCACAGCTCTCCCTCGGCGCCGCCGCACCCACCACAACCTCCCGTCCACAACCCCCCGTCCACAACCACCACCCGTTCACCACCAGTCCGCCAAGCGTCCGCCACCCGTCCGCCACCCGTCCACCCGTCCCGCGGCCCATCCACGGCATAGCACAGCTCCCCATCGGCGCCGCCTCACGGCCTCAGCGAATCAAACACGGAGCCCTCCAGAACCGTCGGTCCCCCCGACCACCTCCCAGCGACCTCCTCTCCTCACCTTGAGGTCTGCCTTGCACAACCCCTTGCGCTCTCTTCCCACCGACGCTCTCACGGCAGACTGGCCCGTGGAGGGTCCACGGGGCCGGCTGCAGTGTACAGCGGAGAGGAGTGCCTTGTGCAGGGGGGGGGGGGGGGGTAAGGCCTTGCAACTCGAGCCGTTGCTGATGAGCCACTCAGGCGCGGCGCCAGCGGTGGTCGAAGACGCCCTGCGCATGATCTCGCTCGTCAGCTGCTCGGCCAACGGCAACGCCGCGCCGCCGGAGGCGCGCACGCCGGCCGAGCTGTTCTGGCCGAGGCAGACGAGGTCCTTCCTCGTGCATTCACTATTAATGTTGAGTGTGAGTCAACAGGCGCGCACGTCGCCCGAGCTGCTCTGGCCGAGGTGGGCCGATCGACTGGAGGCGAGCGATCCGCCGGGAGAGATGGCCGGGAGATATGGCCGTGACACATGGCCGGAAACGCCGGGAGATATGGCCGAGAGATAGCCGAGAGATAGCCGACAGATGACCGAGAGATGACCGAGAGATGGCCGAGAGATGGCCGGGAGATGGCCGAGAGATGCAAGAGAGTTCGCTGAGCCACGTCCGAGGCACTAGGAGGCGCTGCGGCGACGTCGGCCCTGATTAGTCATCCGAAATGGGTCACTCATCCGCTCTCGCATGTATGTATTCGCCCAAAATTGGACACTGTCAGGCGAGCGGCGAGGTCGGGGTCGTCCGATGCTACCAGTCCTAGAGGCTGAACGGCACTTCGTACGCATCCTTGCACTCCAATTGGCGCTCAGAGGACACGCACTCAACCATCTTTGCACTCCAACTCCAGCTAGAGAGGACTCCCAGTACTCACGGTATTCGTAGCCCGTGTATTGGGAACAGACATCACGACACCGCACTCACGCACCCCCCCTCCCCCCGCCCCCCCCCCCCCCTCTTGTGCAGCCTCCGGGGGCCTTCAACTCTCCGAAATCGCACGACACTCTCACACAACCGCACACCCGTGGCCTTTCGCCCGCCGCGAACAGTCGAGAGGACAGGCACACTATAGACTCTGTTGGTGGCATGGGACCCTCTCCCGGGAGTGACCCCGCGCGAGTGACTAGCCGAGAGGAGAAGAAGCGCGCCCACGGCGCGAGAGGGTGTCACAGTCGAAGCGTCGGACACTCTGAACAAGCCACCCACGCGCCACCAGACAACGAGAACACCCGATGGCACCGACCGATCTTCATCCGCACTATGGACTCACCCTGACGCGTGGCATGCACGATGCAGGCTACCAGTACAATCGGCACGTCGGCGCGCCGCTCAGTGTCGACCAGACGCCCCGGCCGGCGACGCAGGAAGAGGTGCGGAGTATCTCCCTCGCATCTCCCTCAGCTCCCTTCATCTCCCGTGATCTGAATCTCCCTCGCATCTCCTTATATCCCCCGTGATCTGAATCTCCCTCGCGTCTCCCTTCATCTCCCGTGATCCCTGCATCTCCCGTGATCTCCCGTGATCTTTATCGCCCTCGCATCTCCCTTCCTCTCCCGTGATCTCGTGGAGTCTCTCCTCGCATCTCCCTAGTAGTCAGCTTCGGCCGCCTGTCCTTTCTTGATTTAGGTGTGGAGGCACGCGACAGAGGAGCGTTTCGAGGAATACCAGGCTCTTTGATCCAGCCCTCCCCCAAACGCGCGGGGGCTTTGCCGTGTAGACGTGGAGTCGCGAGGGACTAGCCCGGCCCTTGCCCCACCAACACCTCGCGTGTGTGTGTGTGTGTGCGTGTGTGTGTGTGTGTGTGTGTGTGTGTGCGTGCGTGCGTGCGTGCGTGCGTGCGTGCGTGCGTGCGTGCGTGCGTGCGTGTGTGTGTGTCCTTCCCTCACCTTCCTCACAACCTCCCTCACATTCTCTCACTTTCCCTCACCTGCCATCACCTTCCCTCACACTCCCCCGCCTACCAGGCCAGCGGCGGCGGCTCGGCCTCCATGGTCGACCACTACTACGATAAGCTAAGCAAAAAAGAAACACCTAAGCAGGTGTTTCTTTTTTTGCTTAGGTCGACCACTACTACGATAAGCTGCTGCACGTCGCGCGACCGCCGCCGCGGCTCGCGCGCCGAGATCTCCCCATCTCTCCCCCATCTCTCTCCCCGTCTCTCGCCGCCTCTCGCCGCCGCACGCCTAGATCTCCCCCCCATCTCCCCATCTCTCTCCCCGTCTCTCGCCGCCTCTCGCCGCCGCACGCCTAGATCTCCCCCCCATCTCCCCATCTCTCTCCCCGTCTCTCGCCGCCTCTCGCCGCCGCACGCCTAGATCTCCCCCCCATCTCCCCATCTCTCTCCCCGTCTCTATCCCTTCTGCAGGCTCGTGCAGAACCGGTACCTTGAGGCGGAGGCGGAGGCGCGGGTGGCGCCGCTTGTCGAGGTGTGCCGCATAAAGGAAGGCTCTCTCTGTCTCTCTCTCTCTCTCTCTCTCTCTCTCTCTCTCGCTCTCGCTCTCGCTCTTTCTCTCTCTCTCTCTCTCTCTCTCTCTCTCTCTCTCACTCTCGCTCTCGCTCTCTCTCTCTCTCTCTCTCTCTCTCTCGCTCTCCCTCTCGCTCTCCCTCTCTCTCTCTCTCTCTCTCTCTCTCTCTCTCTCTCTCTCTCTCTCTCTCTCTCTCTCTCTCTCTCGCTCTCTCCACACACACACACACACACACACACACACACACACACACACGCACGCACGCACGCACACACACAACGTGGGGCTCCTGCCCGTGTCTGGGTGAGGAGTTGCGAGGGACGCCCCCCTTGCCCCACCGCTGGCCGTTGTGTGTGGAGAAGTGTACCTCACCTTCCCTTCCCTTCCCTTCCCTAGGTGTGCCTCGCCTTTGGTGAGGCGGGCGAGGTACCTCTCGGCCTCATCACCGAGATGGAGCGCCGCCTGGCCACGGCGTGAGCCGACCTCAGATGGCATCGACTGGATCTACCGCCCTTTCGACGACGCCACCTCCCCTTGCCCTCTTACTCTCCTTTTCGCCATCGGCGGGTGCCTCTTCTCGACGCGGTGACGGAATTTTACCCTTGAGGCAACACCAGCATGCTGACACTTGGTTTAAAGTCACACACAGGTACCGGGTCGACAGGTAGGGAGGCCGACGCAATTCGCGATGAGGAGGATCGATCGTCATTCGTCTCATTGTTGAAAAAAGAATTTAAAGTCCGTTGCAAGACTTTACAACGGAGAAAACAGGAGAAAACTTCCACAAAAACACAAAGGCAGACGCCCAAGGGTGGGCGACGGCTAGCACCACACAGACACTCCACACTTACCTTACCGTGGGGCTCCTGCCCGTGTCCGGGCGTGGAGATGCGAGGGTCGCCCCCCCTTGCCCCACCACTTTGTGTGTGTGGAGAAATCTACCTTACCTTGCCTTACCTTACCTTAAAATCCCTGTGTGGTGGGCGGTTGCGCCGAGGCGGCCGCAGCGGGGCTGGCGGCGGCGGGGGCGCGGCTGGCCGCTGGCACGGATGATCCGGGTACCCCAAGTTTCTCCGAGACCTCGCGAGCGGGCAGGTATTCACAGCTGGGCAGTGTGGGCTGGGCGGGGCAGGGCGGTGTGGGTTTCACACCCGGGGCAGGTAGGGGATCGGGCAGGGCAGTTGTGCGGCAGAGTGTGCGGGCAGGGCGCATACGGGTGTACGGCAGGGCAGGGCAGGGCAGGGCAGGGCAGTTTCGCCGTGAACGGGACGGACACCCGCTCCCACGCCGACTGCAGTCCCTCCCGGAGCTTGTCCTCGCCGAGGTACGGCGACCCGGGGGTAATCTCTGCCACTGCAGTCCCGCCCGACGGCGTGATCTCCACCTTCCACCCTTGCATTGCGTCGATCGGGGTCTTGGAGTACGTACCGGGGGCGCCAACGGCGAAGCCGCCGTGGGCCTGCCAGAAGGAGATTGCGTAGTCCTCACGCGGAATCAGGTCGACGATGGTGGTGGTGATGCCCTCCGAGAGGGTGTTGCCAACCTTCCCGGAGTTGCAGGTAGCTGCGACACCCCCGCTTCCCGGGGAGCACCGCATGCCTGACATGTACCCGACGTTCCATTTCTCTCCGCCAGCGGTCGTTAAGGTTCGCTCTCCGCACACCGTCACCGGCCCGGAGGCTGGGTACCCTCTAGACAAGGGAGGAGGTCGGTGCGCCTTCGTTTCAATTTTAGAGTGCGACGCTGTATCATTCACTTTATGCCACCGTCGCACAACTGCATTGGGTCTCGAGAGTTCGAATCCCGCAGTTCGACTCGCAAAAAACCCAGACGGGCGTTGTCACTGGTTCGAAACCCACCTTAGCGTTCACCTGCTATCCGCCGGTACCCAAACCGGATGCATCTCCGCACGACCCAGGAATGCAGTTTTGCGACGGTGTATCATTCAGATTCACTTTATGCCACCGTTGCATATCCGGATAAAGTATGCAACGACGGTGGCATCGAAAGTCGTGAATGACACCGTCGCATAGAGAATTCTTTTTGAGAGATTTTTTGCCTACAAGTTCAATCAGAGACCCGCGACCGGAGCTGAGGTGGCAGCCGAGGTAGGTACGCCCTTCTCACAGCCCCGGCGCCCACGCCTCGATCTTCTTGGGCAGCAGCTGGTTCGACAGGTCCTCTCCGTGGCCTAGACAGCCGCGTTCGCCCCTACCCCAGCTCCAGGCGGCGCCGTCGGCAGTGAGGGCGAAGCTGTGGCCGCTTCCCGCCGACACAGCGACGACGCGCTGGCCCGCCAAGGCCTCGACCTTCTTGGGCAGCAGCTGGCGCTGCTCGTCGCCGTGGCCCAGCTTGCCATCCCTCCCACCGCCCCAGCTCCAGACGGCGCCATCGGTGGTGATGGCGAGGTTGTGAGCCCCTCCAGCCGTCACAGCGACGACGCGCCGGCCAGCAAAGGCCTCGACCTTCTTCGGCAGCGGCCGGTCCTGCTGGTCGCCGTGGCCCAACCGGCCAGAGTATCCCCAGCCCCAGCTCCAGACGGCGCCATCGGCGGTGATGGCGAGGCTGTGGTACCCTCCAGCCGACACAGCGACGACGCACCGGCCAGCCAAGGCCTCGACCTTCTTCGGCAGCGGCCGGTCCTGCTGGTCGCCGTGGCCCAGCCTGCCAGAGTATCCCCAGCCCCAGCTCCAGACGCTGCCATCAACGGTGAGGGCGATGCTGTGCACGCCTCCAGCCGACACAGCGACGACGCGCTGGCCTGCAAAGGCCTCGACCTTCGCCGGCAGCAGCTGGTTCTGCTCGTCGCCGTGGCCCAGCGCGCCCACGCCTCCATCGCCCCAGCTCCAGACGGCACCGCCGGCGGTGAGGGCGACGCTGTGGCCATTTCCAGCTGACACGCTCACGGCGCGCTCGTCACCCAGCGTCGACGGGAGGCGGGTCGGCGTGTTGAGCTGCGTCACGCCCTCGCCGTGGCCAAGCAGCCCGGGGATTGGATTGTAGTCCGGCGAAGAGCCGCACGACGACAGCCGCCCCTCGCCGTCGATGAAAAGGCTGTGCGATATGCCTGCTGCCGCCCTCGCCGGCGGGTTGGACTCGCGCAGCAGCGCCGAATAGCACAGCCACCGCACGGCGCAGTTCTCGTCTTCGGGCTGCGCCGGCAGCTCGTAGCCGCGCTCTTGCGCCCACAAGCGGATGCCTTGCTTCGCGAGTGAGGCGTGAAAGAGCAGCGAGACGGCCGCGACGCGAGCGATGTCGACGGGGCTGTCGCAGCGAGAGAGGACGCGCTCGAGGAGCTCCCTGGGGAGGTCGAGGAGCCGGGCGGGCGGCGGCGCGTCTGGCGAGGGCGCGGCGGCGGCGGCGGTGGCGAGGCGGCGCGAGCGGCGGCGCGGCGGGGGTGGACATCGCGCGAAGAAGAATTCTTAAGATACAAGCCTCTCTCACAGCGCGAAGAAGAAATTGTTTTGCGGAAATCTCCTCGCGATCTGGGGGTCCCCTGACACTCAGAATGAACCCACCCAGTGTCAACCATGATGAAACCAAATTAAAACCGATTGAGGACCCAATTTGTCAAATTGGTGACCAACATTGCATGACCACTCGTGAGAGATAAAACTTCTGATGCCATGCGTGACCTAGTAGTGTCCCCAGCTATGGGCGTGTCCACGTTGGAGCCAGGTGTGGTGTGGGCGCGAGAATAGCTCCGCCGTTCATGGAGGCAACCGATGCGAGTCGACTGGTGTGTGTCGTCGTGGTTTCGTATCAAGGATTCTCTCTCTCTCTCGATGGCGCCGATGATGACCTCCGGAATGCCCTCGCAATCGCCTCGGATTGGGTCCACCGGGGACACTCTCGGGTCCTCTCCGTGGCATCACGAACTTTTGCCGTCATTACCCGAGGATCTTTTTCTTGTTGCAGTTTGGCTCTTTCTTGTTTAAATTCTTTTCCTAGTGTCGGCCGCCGCACGCGTTGCGAATGCTCAAGCTTTTGATCGAAGTCCCCTCCTTCTCCGACGAGGGCGGGCACACGCGCTACAAGGTGGCCACCGCCGCCGCCACCGAGGGAGCTGCGCCGACCGTCGCCTTTCGCCGCTTCTCCGAGTTTGAGAAGCTGCACGCTGCGCTCGGCATCGCGGTGCCTCTCCCGCCAAGCCGCCACCTCACCGCGTCGCCCAACTGCACCGCAACGCCTCGCCACGCAACACCGCCGCGCCGCAAGCGCGACAGACCACCGCCTCACCACCTTTGCACGACATCGCCGTCCTCCGCGCAGGTGCCCTTCCCGGTGGCAAAGACGTACGGCATCAAGGGCGCGAGCGACGCGACCAAGCGGGAGCGGCGGCACAAGCTGCAGGAGTACCTGCGCCAGACCGCCGCAGCCTTCCCTGCCGACAACCCGCCGCAGGCCCTCCTCACCTTTCTGGGCTTCAAGCAGCCGACTGGAGCCGCGCGCCGCGCGTCAACCGGCGGCGCGGCGGCCGCAGCGGCGAGTGAGGAGGAGTGTCCCAGAAGCTGAATGCGTAGTCTTGTATTGCAAGTAGCGCTCAAGAGGACACGTGGTCGGCCGTATTCGACCGGACTCCACCGGAGCTCCCTCTACTCGTACCCCTCGTGTCCACGCGGTGCTCGGAATACCTTGCACGCTCTCGCACTCCCGCGCTGACCCCGGCGTGTTCATGTCGCAGCAGGAGTGCACCGAGCGGCGCGACTCGGATGGGTACATCCTCAGCGGCGCCGGCCTCGCTCAGTTTGCCGCTGCGGTGCCGACGGAGCCGCACGAGGCCCTCCGGACGTATTCATTTCCACACACACACACACACACACACACACACACACACACACACACACACGCGCGCGCGCACACACACACACACACACACACACACACACACACACACACACACAGCATCTCTCGCAGTTTTTGGCGGGGTTTGCAGGCGAGACCCGAGACTTTTTGCAACTATAGTCCACATAGCCTCTACTAGCCCTGCCCTAGCGAAAATTTTTCACAATATCGCAACCGCGATACCGCGCGATATTTGGCGATAAAATGCGATAAATGGCGATGTTGTGCGATGCTCGCGATCACGCGAGCCCTTCACAGCACGCCTCAGCGACGCGCGTGAAGCGTTACACGTGTCACAGTCCTGGGCGCCGAAAGTGCGAGAGAGGTGCGGGTGGGCGGCGGGAAAGCGCTTAGGGTACCCCTAGGGTTCTGAGGGCCGGATTGTTTTAAGACCTTTTAAGAAATGAGGAGGTTTGGGGGCTCAAATTGTCATTTAAGAGATTGCAGGCACGGGGGGTCTATGATGTATCTTATTCGGACCCCCCCCTTCGCGCTTCTCGTTTTTCGTGCCAAACCAGCGCGATCTCGGCGGGGCGTCAGCGCCTCTCGGAGGGGCATCATGCGCTCCCGGGGCCGCCCGACGGCGCGGGCCTCTTGCCGATGGACCCAGCCGAGGTGCCCGACCAGTCGGAGTGGCGCTGACGCGCCGCGCGCGACCACCAGCCAGCTTTTCAGCGGGGCCGAGCACGGTGCGTCGAGAAAGTCGACACTCAAAGTAGCTGTCGAGTTTTTTAGGCGGACATGGCATATCGCTCTCGGGCCCACAGACATACCTTGAAGGGGTGATGACGGCCGCGCCATGGGAGGACATGAGCCGACCTGTGCCGCCGGCCTGCGCCTGCCCGAGCGCGTGCGCAGCGCGTGCGCCCATTGGTCTCTACATGTATCATCCTGCGGATGCGGTGGAGCCTACCTAGGGTGGAGCTGGCCAGCATTCGGACGCACTGGGTGGCCGGAGCGCCTCTCGCGTTTGCGCTCTGCCTAAAGCGCATGCAAGCACTACTTCCGCCCTCCTCACGAGCTGGAGGCAGAGAGAGAGAGAGAGAGATTTTCAATACCAAATGAGTGATACTGATTGTTTGGAGGCACGGTGTCCAGTGAGTGAGTGAGTGACGCTGCCGCGCGCGGAGACGCGGACACTGCGGCGGCCTTCGCAGCGCAGCGTCATGGAGCTAGCAGCCTCTATCGACGCCGCGCCAGGTCGCCGCGGAAGCAGCTCAGGACCCCGCGCGCTCGAGCCCGCACGCGCGCAAGCCGTCGAGAGCGGGGCAGGGGCGCAAAAATTCTTTCTCCGTGCCCAGTGTTGTGCGAGGGAGCTTTGTTGTAAAATTCTTTCTCCGCCTGTGTTAGTGCCAGTGCGCGCCAGTACTTCGACCTGGTCGGCGGCACGACGGGCAGGCCCCCCGACGTCGAGGTGGAGCCGTGGGACGAGCCCGATGAGGGCGAGAAGCTGCGCGCCTCCCGCGGCCGCCGGAGCCGGCTGAGAGGAAGGCGCTCTCGCGTTTCCGGCCGCATACTCTCTCGTCCCGGCCGAGCAGCTGCTGCCCCTCGCCGAGTTCACGTCCAAGCACGAGTTCCTACACCAGGCGCAGCGGCGCTTCACGACGGTGGTCCACAACAGGAACTGGCGCGACCTCGCAGAGGAGCTCGCCGCGGAGGGCTCCGCGGGATCGCGGTCTGCTCCTCGCGGCAAGAAGGGCAAGGCGCAGGCCAAGGGCAGGGAGCGGGCGAAGCACGCGGCCTGGCGGGAGGCGGTCCGCTTCGTGGCGGCGAGCCAAGACGGCGCCGGCGCCTTCCTCAACGCCATCCCAATGCGGGATGACATGCGAATGGAGACTTGGGCGATGCGGATCTCGGTACAGCGCCGCCTGGGCCTTCCCCTCGACGCGGCCTGCCAGGCCGCGGCGCCCTCGACACGCATCGCGATCGAGGTGGACGGCCCCTTTCACTTCCTCCTGCCCGACGGCCGGGGCGTGCGCAGACCCAACGGGCCGACGCTGCTCAAGCGGCGCCTCCTCGCGGCGGCCGGCTGGCGGGTGATCAGCGTTCCATTCTTCGAGTGGGACGCCTTGCCGACGGCCAGCGAGCGACAAACCTACCTGGAGAGGGCGGTCGCCCTGTCGGAGTAAGCTACGGTCCAGTATACAGCGGGGAAGGAAAGTAAAATGTGCAGCGCTCTACTTGGAGGAGCCCTCGATCTTGGGAATGAGAGTACACACTGTCGCGCCCTTTTGCTTGATGTGAGCAAACCAAACGGTGAAAACGAAAAGTAGCCTCTGTACGTCGTAGAGCCGTACACACATCTTGGCTCTCACAGGGCCTGCAAGAACAGAGATGCTCGCGCGCCCGTGTACCGTATAAGCCCCGTAGCCGTATCACGTAGCACACACCCAGAAGGACGTCCCAACGGCCGAGGAACAGGAGGGGTCCGGGGAGCCTCCCCGACAGCTCACTGCGGCTTTGCCTTCGCCCACGCCTTCTCGCTCGGCTTGCCCTCGCCGTAAAACTCGACGAACTCGGCGCAAGTGTAGAGAGCTGGCCCTCGCGCCGCTCCGCATCGGCGTCAACCGGGCCGTCGCCGGGCTCGCCGCCGTCGTGACCTCGGGGGTCGGCGGGGGCGCGGCGCATGGTGCCGCTCGCAGCAGCGAGGGCAGGCTGGGGCCTGGTGAGAGTCGGACGATGCAGCGGCCTCCGGCTGCTTTTGGTGAGCGTACTGGCGATGTCTCGCACAGCGCTGTCGGCGGGGGTGGTAAGGTCGACGTCGATGCGTGCATGTAGGCAAGAGGGGCAGAAGCGCGATGAGGACTGATCCTCTGGGTTGGCGGTCGTGGCAGGGGCGCCAGGGAGAGCCGCCCCGGGAGGCCTGCCTGGAGGCCTGCAAGAGGCGAGCTTGAGAGCAGCAGAGGCGGTGGCCACGCCGCTCGCAGCCGAGAGCTGCTGGAGGCAGGCGCCAGCAGGCGGTGCCAAGTCGTTGGAGGGAGGGGGGAGGAAAGGGTGGGCTGGCGGCGGCGCAGTTGGGAGGGCGGCGGAGGCGAGCGGGTGCAGCAGGAGCAGCACCGTGAGGAACTTTCTCGGAAAGGGCACTCCGGACGGGGCCATGGCGGGCGGGCCGTGGCGGGCGGGCCTGGAGGGAGGTGTCACACCCAAGCAGCCAGGTGGGTTGCGAGGGTGCATGCTCCGCCGCGCGCCTCGGGCGCGCGGCGCAGCGGCAGATCTGCCTGTTCCATCATGGAAAGCAGCGTCGCTGTTTGGCACAATGGAAAGAGCAGTTGGTCCGTCGTCGGCCGTGCCGGCGACCGTGGCCGGCGCAGTGGCGCCGGAGCGTGGACCGGGTGGCGCAGTCGCGCCAGCCGAGCCCTGGCCCGCAGGCTGGGGCTCGGGCTGCCAGTCAGCGGTGCTGGTGGCAAAAGCGCTGCTTGGCACAAAGCAGCCCGCGCAAGCGAGCAAACTTCGTACCACTTGGACAGACGGGTCGGGCGGGTCCATGTCCTCCATGCTGCGGCGTCGGGTGGGCTTTAGCGCGATCCTCTGGGCGCAGGTACGTCGACGGCTCGCTGGCGAGTGGACAAGGGCGGAACTCGTGCAGCCACAACTTCTGGGCCCAGGCTGCGGCTGGCCGCTGCCTCCCCGGCGCGGCCAGATAACCGTCGATTCGGCAGACGCAGGCCAGACGATGTCGAACAGCGGCTTCTCGCCGCTGGTTTGCCTCGGCACCGCCGCCACGGGGCTGCTGCTCCTCGCCTATCAGCTCCAGCCGGCGCCGGCGCCGCAGGTGCAGCGTGCTCCCGCAGCCCTCGGCGCGACAGCCAAGGCACGGCCATCCAGCATGCAGTCAGCAGCGACCGCCTTGCCGGTCGGGTCTCCGCCGCCGATTGGCGCCGCCGGGCTCTCCGCCTCGTACCGCGACCACCTCAGCGACTCCGCGCTCGCAGTGCTCAATCGCGAGCGGGCAAAGGCGGCCGGGCCGCGGCACGCGGCCGCCTTCCGCGTGTACGTGCCCTCTGTGCCGGGCGACCGCGTCGGCGGCGACCTCGAGGAGCCCGACACACTGGCTCGCGCCGTCGCGGCGTCTGCCGCCGACGGCGAGGTGATGCTGCTGTGCGTGGGCGGGTCGGGCGCGATGCGGACGGGGCTCAACCTTGTGCTCAACTTCCGTGCGATGGGCCTCTACCACATGCTCGTCCTCGCCCTCGAACGCGACGTCTGCACCTCCCTCTGGGACGCCCTCCCCTCGCTGGCCTGCGTGTGGTGGCCGCGCCGGCTCGAGGCGCCCAGGTGTCGCGCCTCGTGCAGGCGGTAAAGGAGCTGTGGACGGCGTCTCTTCACGGCGGTGGTGTGAACAGGTGTCGCGCCTCGTGCAGGCGGTAAAGGAGCTGTGGACGGCGTCTCTTCACGGCGGTGGTGTGAACAGGCCGGCGTCGCTCTACAACACAATGTTCAACAAGGTTGCGCTCGCCTTCTTCGAGGCTCGCAAGGTGCTGCTCGAGCGGCTCGTGGTGAAGCACCGCCTCAACGTCCTCCATCTCGACGCGGACACGATCTGGTTCGACGCTTCCTAGACACTTCCTAGACACTCCTCCTCCCGCAGGCTCTCTCACCTCCGCTCCCTCACCTCAGCTCCCCAACCTCGCCCGCCGGCCACGCACCGCCGGCCGGCCGCCCTCTCGCTACCGCCCCGTCGGCACGGCCCGCCCCGCCCCCAACCCTTACCCCGTCCTCAAGACGGTCTACCGCGGTTCGTGCTCCAGTGATGAAGTCTTGTCCACAGGTTCGCCAACCCTTACCCCGTCCTCAAGACGGTCTACCGCGACCACGCCATCGTCGTTCAGGCCGACAACCCCTTCGCCAACGCCGGCCTCCTGTGGGCGCAGAGGGGGGCTAAGTACGAACGCCTAGCCGACTCGGAGCGTTCAACACGCGTTAGGCATTCTGTACGTGCAGAATGTGGCGCCCGGCGACAGCGCGGCGATCGAGCTCGCCTCCCCTACCCCCACGGTGCCCGAACCCATCCCCTACCCCCACGGCACCCGAACCCTAGGCGTGGGTGCTCGAGGAGCTCAACCGGCGCATCGACCGGTTCACCTATCGGCCAGAGTCCGTCAAGGAGCTCCCCTCCTCGGGCTGGTCGACGCCGCCGCATTTTGCGAATGCCGACGAGCAGGCCAGCCTGAGTCACTCTTGTTGTGATGAGTGTATGAGTCGTGCTTGAAGACTCTCACCCCATTCTTCTCCCTCTCTTCGCACTCTCATTCTCACCACTCGTCCCATTCCTACGCCGGCGAGGTAGGCCAACCTGAACGACATCATCGCGTCGTCTCTCAACGGCGCCCCCACGTTTGCGGCCGGCGTCGAGTTCTACGAGGCCCGCTTCAAGAAAGACAAGGGGTCGCAGGAGGCGGCCAAGCGGATGCAGGACGGCCGATATCGACGCGCAAGCGCAGCCGCGCGGCAATACTACCCTACCAACCCGGTACCCGAACCCATGCAGGACGGCCGATGGACGCGCAAGCAGCAGCAGGGCGATGTCGCGCCGGCGCGCCAGCGGCTCGTCCCTTTAGAAGCGGAATCTCTCCCCATCTCTCCCCATACCTCACCGTCTCTCCCCATCTCTCCCCATCTCTCCCCATCTCTCCCCGTAGTCTGCACAGTCCCGCCTTCCCGCCCCCGGACGTCGGTGTGTTCCGCACGCAGGCGCGTCTCGCTCACGCCAGACCACATCTCCCCATATCTCCCCATATCTCGCAGGCTCGTCTCGCTCAAGCCAGACCACATCTCCCCATATCTCCCCATATCTCGCAGGCTCGTCTCGCTCACGCCAGACCATATCTCCCCATATCTCCCCATATCTCGCAGGCTCGTCTCGGTCAAGCCAGACCATATCTCCCCATATCTCCCCATATCTCCCCATATCTCGCAGGCTCGTCTCGCTCAAGCCAGACCATAGCCTCGACAAGGTCGTCCACCTGTGCAAGATGGACTCGTGGGGCGCCGTCTCCGCCGCCCCGCTCCGCGTGCCCGGCAACGCCTCTGCGCCCGCCGCGTCGCTGCTGCAGCTGTGCGTGTCTCAAGGAAGTGATCGTCTGGTTCTTCTACTGCTTAGGCGCCCGCCGCGTCGCTGCTTCTCGCGCCCGAGTGGCTCTTCTCTCACTTTCCGTACGGCATCTTCTTCCCGGCGTACCGCGTCTGCCACGCCGCCTCGTGGGGGTGGGAGATAGGGGGAGATCGGGGGAGGTGGGTGGAGATAACGGGGGACAGGGGGAGGTCTGGGGGAAGGTGAGGGGGAGATCGGGGGAGGTATGGGGAGGCATGGGCAGGTGAGGATGGGGAGAGGCGGCGGTACCGGGAGGTACCGGGAGGTACCGGGAGATATGGGGAGATGTGGCCTCTCGTTGGCGGACAGAGGCCGTGCCCCTCTCATTGTCTCTTGCCGCTGCTGGGCGCGGTTCAACTGCCGCTTAGCTGCGCGCATATGGGCTTCGGCCAGCTGACCGGCCATCAGCAGCGCCATTGTTGCCGCC
>NW_005200803.1:89732-92094 GCF_000372725.1 Emiliania huxleyi CCMP1516 | reverse complement strand
GACGGCCGGGGCGTGCGCAGACCCAACGGGCCGACGCTGCTCAAGCGGCGCCTCCTCGCGGCGGCCGGCTGGCGGGTGATCAGCGTTCCATTCTTCGAGTGGGACGCCTTGCCGACGGCCAGCGAGCGACAAACCTACCTGGAGAGGGCGGTCGCCCTGTCGGAGTAAGCTACGGTCCAGTATACAGCGGGGAAGGAAAGTAAAATGTGCAGCGCTCTACTTGGAGGAGCCCTCGATCTTGGGAATGAGAGTACACACTGTCGCGCCCTTTTGCTTGATGTGAGCAAACCAAACGGTGAAAACGAAAAGTAGCCTCTGTACGTCGTAGAGCCGTACACACATCTTGGCTCTCACAGGGCCTGCAAGAACAGAGATGCTCGCGCGCCCGTGTACCGTATAAGCCCCGTAGCCGTATCACGTAGCACACACCCAGAAGGACGTCCCAACGGCCGAGGAACAGGAGGGGTCCGGGGAGCCTCCCCGACAGCTCACTGCGGCTTTGCCTTCGCCCACGCCTTCTCGCTCGGCTTGCCCTCGCCGTAAAACTCGACGAACTCGGCGCAAGTGTAGAGAGCTGGCCCTCGCGCCGCTCCGCATCGGCGTCAACCGGGCCGTCGCCGGGCTCGCCGCCGTCGTGACCTCGGGGGTCGGCGGGGGCGCGGCGCATGGTGCCGCTCGCAGCAGCGAGGGCAGGCTGGGGCCTGGTGAGAGTCGGACGATGCAGCGGCCTCCGGCTGCTTTTGGTGAGCGTACTGGCGATGTCTCGCACAGCGCTGTCGGCGGGGGTGGTAAGGTCGACGTCGATGCGTGCATGTCGGCAAGAGGGGCAGAAGCGCGATGAGGACTGATCCTCTGGGTTGGCGGTCGTGGCAGGGGCGCCAGGGAGAGCCGCCCCGGGAGGCCTGCCTGGAGGCCTGCAAGAGGCGAGCTTGAGAGCAGCAGAGGCGGTGGCCACGCCGCTCGCAGCCGAGAGCTGCTGGAGGCAGGCGCCAGCAGGCGGTGCCAAGTCGTTGGAGGGAGGGGGGAGGAAAGGGTGGGCTGGCGGCGGCGCAGTTGGGAGGGCGGCGGAGGCGAGCGGGTGCAGCAGGAGCAGCACCGTGAGGAACTTTCTCGGAAAGGGCACTCCGGACGGGGCCATGGCGGGCGGGCCGTGGCGGGCGGGCCTGGAGGGAGGTGTCACACCCAAGCAGCCAGGTGGGTTGCGAGGGTGCATGCTCCGCCGCGCGCCTCGGGCGCGCGGCGCAGCGGCAGATCTGCCTGTTCCATCATGGAAAGCAGCGTCGCTGTTTGGCACAATGGAAAGAGCAGTTGGTCCGTCGTCGGCCGTGCCGGCGACCGTGGCCGGCGCAGTGGCGCCGGAGCGTGGACCGGGTGGCGCAGTCGCGCCAGCCGAGCCCTGGCCCGCAGGCTGGGGCTCGGGCTGCCAGTCAGCGGTGCTGGTGGCAAAAGCGCTGCTTGGCACAAAGCAGCCCGCGCAAGCGAGCAAACTTCGTACCACTTGGACAGACGGGTCGGGCGGGTCCATGTCCTCCATGCTGCGGCGTCGGGTGGGCTTTAGCGCGATCCTCTGGGCGCAGGTACGTCGACGGCTCGCTGGCGAGTGGACAAGGGCGGAACTCGTGCAGCCACAACTTCTGGGCCCAGGCTGCGGCTGGCCGCTGCCTCCCCGGCGCGGCCAGATAACCGTCGATTCGGCAGACGCAGGCCAGACGATGTCGAACAGCGGCTTCTCGCCGCTGGTTTGCCTCGGCACCGCCGCCACGGGGCTGCTGCTCCTCGCCTATCAGCTCCAGCCGGCGCCGGCGCCGCAGGTGCAGCGTGCTCCCGCAGCCCTCGGCGCGACAGCCAAGGCACGGCCATCCAGCATGCAGTCAGCAGCGACCGCCTTGCCGGTCGGGTCTCCGCCGCCGATTGGCGCCGCCGGGCTCTCCGCCTCGTACCGCGACCACCTCAGCGACTCCGCGCTCGCAGTGCTCAATCGCGAGCGGGCAAAGGCGGCCGGGCCGCGGCACGCGGCCGCCTTCCGCGTGTACGTGCCCTCTGTGCCGGGCGACCGCGTCGGCGGCGACCTCGAGGAGCCCGACACACTGGCTCGCGCCGTCGCGGCGTCTGCCGCCGACGGCGAGGTGATGCTGCTGTGCGTGGGCGGGTCGGGCGCGATGCGGACGGGGCTCAACCTTGTGCTCAACTTCCGTGCGATGGGCCTCTACCACATGCTCGTCCTCGCCCTCGAACGCGACGTCTGCACCTCCCTCTGGGACGCCCTCCCCTCGCTGGCCTGCGTGTGGTGGCCGCGCCGGCTCGAGGCGCCCAGGTGTCGCGCCTCGTGCAGGCGGTAAAGGAGCTGTGGACGGCGTCTCTT
>NW_005200803.1:87682-89632 GCF_000372725.1 Emiliania huxleyi CCMP1516 | reverse complement strand
TCTCGACGCGGACACGATCTGGTTCGACGCTTCCTAGACACTTCCTAGACACTCCTCCTCCCGCAGGCTCTCTCACCTCCGCTCCCTCACCTCAGCTCCCCAACCTCGCCCGCCGGCCACGCACCGCCGGCCGGCCGCCCTCTCGCTACCGCCCCGTCGGCACGGCCCGCCCCGCCCCCAACCCTTACCCCGTCCTCAAGACGGTCTACCGCGGTTCGTGCTCCAGTGATGAAGTCTTGTCCACAGGTTCGCCAACCCTTACCCCGTCCTCAAGACGGTCTACCGCGACCACGCCATCGTCGTTCAGGCCGACAACCCCTTCGCCAACGCCGGCCTCCTGTGGGCGCAGAGGGGGGCTAAGTACGAACGCCTAGCCGACTCGGAGCGTTCAACACGCGTTAGGCATTCTGTACGTGCAGAATGTGGCGCCCGGCGACAGCGCGGCGATCGAGCTCGCCTCCCCTACCCCCACGGTGCCCGAACCCATCCCCTACCCCCACGGCACCCGAACCCTAGGCGTGGGTGCTCGAGGAGCTCAACCGGCGCATCGACCGGTTCACCTATCGGCCAGAGTCCGTCAAGGAGCTCCCCTCCTCGGGCTGGTCGACGCCGCCGCATTTTGCGAATGCCGACGAGCAGGCCAGCCTGAGTCACTCTTGTTGTGATGAGTGTATCAGCCGTGCTTGAAGACTCTCACCCCATTCTTCTCCCTCTCTTCGCACTCTCATTCTCCCCACTCGTCCCATTCCTACGCCGGCGAGGTAGGCCAACCTGAACGACATCATCGCGTCGTCTCTCAACGGCGCCCCCACGTTTGCGGCCGGCGTCGAGTTCTACGAGGCCCGCTTCAAGAAAGACAAGGGGTCGCAGGAGGCGGCCAAGCGGATGCAGGACGGCCGAGAGGGACGCGCAAGCGCAGCCGCGCGCGAATCCTACCCTACCAACCCGGTACCCGAACCCATGCAGGACGGCCGATGGACGCGCAAGCAGCAGCAGGGCGATGTCGCGCCGGCGCGCCAGCGGCTCGTCCCTTTAGAAGCGGAATCTCTCCCCATCTCTCCCCATACCTCACCGTCTCTCCCCATCTCTCCCCATCTCTCCCCATCTCTCCCCGTAGTCTGCACAGTCCCGCCTTCCCGCCCCCGGACGTCGGTGTGTTCCGCACGCAGGCGCGTCTCGCTCACGCCAGACCACATCTCCCCATATCTCCCCATATCTCGCAGGCTCGTCTCGCTCACGCCAGACCATATCTCCCCATATCTCCCCATATCTCGCAGGCTCGTCTCGCTCACGCCAGACCATATCTCCCCATATCTCCCCATATCTCCCCATATCTCGCAGGCGCGTCTCGCTCACGCCAGACCACATCTCCCCATATCTCCCCATATCTCGCTGACTCGTCTCGGTCAATGCAGACCATCTCTCCCCATATCTCCCCATATCTCGCAGGCTCGTCTCGCTCAAGCCAGACCATAGCCTCGACAAGGTCGTCCACCTGTGCAAGATGGACTCGTGGGGCGCCGTCTCCGCCGCCCCGCTCCGCGTGCCCGGCAACGCCTCTGCGCCCGCCGCGTCGCCGCTGCAGCTGTGCGTGTCTCAAGGAAGTGATCGTCTGGTTCTTCTACTGCTTAGGCGCCCGCCGCGTCGCTGCTTCTCGCGCCCGAGTGGCTCTTCTCTCACTTTCCGTACGGCATCTTCTTCCCGGCGTACCGCGTCTGCCACGCCGCCTCGTGGGGGTGGGAGATAGGGGGAGATCGGGGGAGGTGGGTGGAGATAACGGGGGACAGGGGGAGGTCTGGGGGAAGGTGAGGGGGAGATCGGGGGAGGTATGGGGAGGCATGGGGAGGTGAGGATGGGGAGAGGGGGGGGTACGGGGAGGTAAGGGGAGGTACTGGGAGATATGGTGAGATGTGGGCCGGACTCGGCTGGAAGAGATTGGGAGATATGCGG
>NW_005200803.1:75095-87470 GCF_000372725.1 Emiliania huxleyi CCMP1516 | reverse complement strand
GTGATGGGGCTGATCCCGCGAATCCACCGCATGATCGTGGGACGGAGCCGTTGAGGTGCCGACGGGGTTGATGTGCTATAGGTCGTGGGCACCTTCCCAGACGGGGAAACAGTTTCCCAAAATTGCCCCACACCTCCCCACACCTCCCCAGACATCCCTACACCTCCCCACACCTCCCCACACCTCCCCCACACCTCCCCCACACCTCCCCCGATTTCCCCCTACCCCCCCCCCCCCCCTAAGGTGGCGCCCGAGACGTGGGTGTCGCCGCGGACAGAGCGACTGCTCGTGGCGATGCCAAGACCTGCTGCGGCCGGGCCTCCCTCCCCAGATCTCCCCAGATCTCGCCATGCCTCTTGTAGGCCGGGCCAGACATGCTGCGGGCGGGCCTCGCCTCAATGTCCGACTTCGACGCGTTTGCAGCGCGGCTGCTGCTGCTCGGCCTGCTTCTCGGCCGGCGCGTCGTCATGCCGCCGCTGCCAAAGGATGCGCGCTGGGCGGAGCGAGCTATCGAGCCGCGTCACCTGAGGGCGATCGAGGTCGGGTGCGGGCCGGACAAGCAGCGCGTCTGGCTCCCCATGCCGCACTTCAAGGAGCCGTGGTGCAGCGGGGTCGACTTTCTGTACGAGATCGACTACCGCGCCGTCGCCCCCTCCATCCCGCCCGCGGACGTGCCGCACATCCGCCGCCGTATTCACGGCCGTGAAGGGAGGATTCATCAGTGAGTAGGCCGTCAATGAACAGGTGTCCCACATCGCCGCCGCCTCGCTCCGCGTGGCGCCCGAGTCGGCCGCCGGGGCGCTCATCACCATGTCGGACGGGGCGAGAAGACACACGCCTTCGCCCCCCCGACCGCCCGAGTTGCCTGCCGCGTCTCTTCACAGCACGCCCGCTGTGAACAGGCGACCCCACCCGCCTCGCGCGTGCTCGTCCTCAACGCGGCGGGCGGCGGCGGCGGCGGTGGCTCGCCGCTCGGCTGGCTCCCGATCGACGACTGGAAGCGGAACGAGTGGAAGGGTCCGTTTGCACGCCGCGTGCGGCCGGCGCTCGAGGCGGCGGGGCTCGAGAACCTCAGGTCTCGTGCGCGGCTTGAGCCGCTGCACGGGAGGAGCCGTTGGACGAGGCACGGTTGCTCGCTGATAGGATCGTGCGCGATTGCATGCACTCCCTCGCGACGAGCAGGGACTAGACTTGCTCGACGGGCGCGCGCCGGAGCAACACGCCAAGATTACCGCAGTGCAGCACGACGGGGGGAGTTCGGCACATGTCTCACATGCGTGTGCAGGTTTGTTGCTAGCTTTTTATGCGGTTCTGACGGTAAATTCCGCCGGAAAAAAATACCAGCGATAGGGAATGGCCTGGGAGCCCCAGAAATGGCTGCCTACTTTTTGGGGCTGGTGCGCGAGGCGAGGCGAGGCCTGTGTGGCGGCTTCTGGGAGGGGCTAGGAGAGGGGCGGGTTTGGCGGGAGAGGAGTCCGCGGGCGGCGCGAGCGGGCGTCCGATGAGCGGTGTGGGCGGGGCCGTGCGTGGTTTTGCGAGCTTCGGCGGTGGGGCGGCGCCGTGGCCGTCGGGAGGCGAGGAATCCCGCGCAGCTGCTGTGCGCACTGTCTGCAGGCCGCCTGGCAGGCGGTGTCATGGCGCCCCGTGAGGTGTGGGGGGGAGGCCAGCGGCGTCAGGCCTGCCGCGCGGGGGCGGGCGGGGGCGGGGACGGCGCGATGGGCCCGTGCGAGCTGCTTTGGCACCCGAAATAAAGTCGGTCGTCCAAAGTCGAGCAGAGGGCCTGGAGATTTGCAGCGCGCGCGGGGATGGTCATGGTGGCCGATGGGTTTATCGGACGAGGGCGATCCTTGGGGCTGCGGACGTCTCCTGCCGATTCTCCGCACGGCTGTTGGTCGCGGGTTGCGCGGGTCGCTCGTGGGGCGGCGTGGGGTCCGTCCTCGCGCGGGCTCGAAGCGAGGCGATTTTCGGCCTCCCGCGTCGGCGTTTTGAGGGCCTTCCCGAGGGCTTCGGGCGGTGCGGGTTTGATGGGCGGTAGCGCGGGGCGGCCTCCACCGTTTTGGCGAAAACGGCCGTTTTCCGCGCGCGGCCGGCGCTCGCCCCGGGAGAGTTGCCTCGCTCCGCTCGTCAACTTTCTCCCGGGCGAGAGGGGGGGGTGCGCGGGTGGCGGCAATAACTCTCTCTCTCCTTCTCTCTCTTCCTGCGCGCGCAGCGCGCGATTTTTTCGCGGGGTGGGCCCTTTTTATCGATTTTTGAGCCCTCGTCGAGCCGTGGACGGGGGACGTATAACCCTAGCTTAACCCTCGCTCGCGGCGTGTTACTACGTAACCCTAACTTGAGTGCGCGGCTCCGGCAACCGCTAACCCTAACCGCACACAACCTTGGCACACCTAACTGGCCATCCCTCCGGGGCGGAGAGCGACGCGAGTGCGAGGAGAGCCGGCTTCGTGCTTGCGGGCTCGCCGGAGGCGATCGCGTGGTGGCGAAGACTGAGGCGGCGGTGAGAGAGGTGGAGATGGCGGCGCGGCCGAGCGTGACAACGGCTGGCACCGCCGATGCGATGCTGCCGCCTCGTCATCGCTCCTTGGTGCAACGAGCGATGGAGCTGCTGCGATCTAGGGAGTGGCATCAGAGCGTCGCAACCGCGGCATCGAGGTGGCAGAGCGGACAGAGCAGCGAGAGGCGGCAGACGCTATCCACTCCAAGTAGATGCGAAGAACCTAGTAGCGAAGCACGAAGCGTGAGTGGGAGCGAGAGAAAGCGAGCGCTGGTGCACTGTTGTCGAACGTGGCGAGCGAGGCAGTGCGAGAAATGGGGAAGCGATCCGAAGTCACGGAGGCGAAGGCGGCGGCGGCGAAGGCGGCGGCGAGGGCAAGAGAGCGAGTGCGAGTCGCACGCACACGGAGTGAAATGCCATGGCTACGCAGAGTGTGGTGTGGATGTGCGAAGGCGTTGCGTGGGTGCACACTGCGACGCTCCTCCGCGAGCGAGAGCAACTCGTACAGCGCGAGCCGGGTCGGGCCAAAGCAAAGAAAAACTTCTTTTTCTTTCTTTTATCAAGTTTCCTTTATAAATTTTCCAGTTTCCTTGCCTCGAAGCCCGCGGACGATTTCTCTTTCGCGCTCTCGCCGGTTAGCTGACAGCCGCCCTTCGCGCCACCAATCGGCCACGGTTGACAGCAATGCCCGGCCAGTGGCCTCTCGACGACAGCAAGGCGGTCTGGCACGCACTTTGCCACGTGCAGCTGCAGGCTGATGGCGAGCTTCCCGGTACTCAGGAGGTCAACGCCGTCGTGGCGAGGCTGGCCAAGCGATTCGGCCGAACCAACGGCGCAATCCGGTCGCGCATTCGTCACATGCACGACACATCGCACGCTGCGTACACGGAGCTCGTTTCCTGCGGCGCCCGGCAGCCAGCGACCAACTCGGCCCCTCCTCCTCCAAGGCCCGCGGCGCCTCCGCAGACGGCTGCCGGAGATCAAGCGGACAGCCTCCTGCTCGCAGCGCTCCGCTCCTTCAGGGCGAAAAGGGCGCAGGCCGACAAGGTTGAGCCCTACCACGTCCTGCACAACTCCGTGCTGCGGTCGGTTGCGGCCCGCTGCCCGACGAGCCTCGATGAGCTCAAGCTCGTCAACGGCATCGGGATGGACAAGATGAACACTTACGGAAGCGAGATTGTGCGCATTTGTCAGGAGTCAGCGCCGGCTCGACCGGCCGCGCCTCCGGGGCCGCTGCCACAAGGCGCCACCACCACCCCGTGCAACAAGCGTAAGACGCCCGCCACCGGGTCCGGCACCGCCACCGGCACGACGGTTGCCGTCGCTAAGAGGCCCTCGGGGTGGCCGTACGCGTCGTCGCCGGCGCCCAAGCCGGGCATCCCATGATGCAGGGCCGGATGGGCCGTCGCTCTGGTCCACATCCGCCGACGAGTAGTTCCGGCCGGGGTGTGTGTTGCTGTTGGTTAGGAGCGCAAAACGGTTCGTTGGCATTTACGCACGGCGTTGTTGTCTGGTGAGTTTTATTTCAAAAATGATTTCCGGCGTTGCCGCCGACGTTTCCCACGGAGTGCGACATTTGCCGTGTGCGCGGCGGCACTCAGCTCCGCCAACGGCGGCGAGATGGCTCAAAAACATGTTCGAGAAGTGCCAAGAGACTGACAACTACTCCGCCGTTGTGCCATCCGATGAAAACAAGGGGGGGAAAAAAAACATATCTTTTCTACGGCTCGCCGACTCACGAGACGGCCTTCGCGCTGCGTACGCAACGTGTGCCCCTCTGTACGCTCCGCGCTCTCCACACGGCGCGCAGCGCCGTCTGAGCGGCTTGACGGCGAAAAAAAGACTTAGCGCCTTCGACGTGTGAAGAGACGATGTTCACACCTTTCGACTCGGATAGGGCTCGAGGCGCCGTTTTGTCAGACGCCGTTCACGGGGCGTGCGTCGTGTGTGCTGCGCTGCACGCTCAGCGCTGTTAGCACGGCGCGGAGCGCCCTTGGGGCGGCGAGAAGGCGCCGGACGGCGTTCACGGTGTCGAGGTGTGAAGAGACGCCGTTCACACTTCATGCTATGAACAGGGCTCGGCTCGCCGGCTCACGAGGCGGCCTTCGGGGTGCGTTTGCAGCACGTGCTCCTCTGTACGAGCCGCGCTCTCCACACGGCGCGCAGCGCCGCTAGAGCGGTTTGACGGCGAAAAAAAGACTTAGCGGCTTCGAGGTGTGAAGAGACGGTTCTCACACTTTTTGACTCGGATAGGGCTCGAGGCGCCGTTTTATCAGACGCCGTGCAAGGGGCGCGTCGCGCGTGTGCTGCGCTGCACGCACGGCGCTGCGAGCACGGCGCGGGGCGCCCTTGGGTTTGGTGAGAAGGCGTTTGACGGCGTTCACGGTGTTGAGGTGTGAAGAGACGATTCTCACACGTTCTGCTATGAACAGGGCTCGGCTCGCCGGCTCACGAGGCGGCTTTGGCGGTGCGTGTGCAGCACGCGCCTCTGTACGCGCCGCGCTCTCCACACGGCGCGCAGCGCGCGCAGCGGCTTGACGGCGAAAAAAAGACTTAGCGGTTTTGAGGTGTGAAAAGACGGTTCTCACACTTTTCGACTCGGATAGGGCTCGAGGCGCCGTTTGTCCAGACGCCGTTCACGGGGCGAGTCGCACGTGTGTTGTGCTACACGTTTGGCGCTGATAGCGCGGCGCGGAGCGCCATTGGGGCGGCGAGAAGGCGCTAGACGGCGTTCACGGCTCGAGGTGTGAAGAGACGCCGTTCACACTTTATGCTGTGAATAGGGCTCGGCTCGCCGGCTCACGAGGCGGCTTTGGCGGTGCGTTTGCAGCACGCGCTCCTCTGTACGCGCCGCGCTCTCCACACGGCGCGCATTCACACTCTTGGCTATGAATAGGGCTCGGCTCGCCGACTCGTGAGACGGCCTTCACCGTGCGTGTGCAGCGCGTGCTCCTCTGCACGCGCCGCGCTCTCTTTGCGGCGCGCAGCGCCGCTAGAGCGGCTTGACGGCGAAAAAATGACTTAGCGGTTTCGAGGTGTGAAATGACGGTTCTCACACTTTTCGACTCGGATAGGGCTTGAGGCGCCTTTTTAGCAGACGCCGTGCAAGGGGCGTGTCGCACGTGTGCTGCGCTGCACGACCGGCGCCGTTTGCACGGCGCGCAGCGCCCTTGGGGCGGTGAGAAGGCGCCGGACGGTGTTCACGGCTCGAGGTGTGAAGAGGCGCCGTTCACACTTTGTGCTATGAATAGGGCTCGGCTCGACGACTCGTGAGGCGGCCTTCACCGTGCGTGTGCAGCGCGTGCTCCTCTGCACGCGCCGTGCTCTCTTTGCGGCGCGCAGCGCCGCTAGAGCGGCTTGACGGCGAAAAAATGACTTAGCGGTTTCGAGGTGTGAAATGACGGTTCTCACACTTTTCGACTCGGATAGGGCTTGAGGCGCCGTTGTAGCAGACGCCGTGCGAGTGGCGTGTCGCACTTGTGCTGCGCTGCACGCTCGGCGCCGTTTGCACGGCGCGCAGCGCCCTTGGGGCGGTGAGAAGGCGCCGGACGGTGTTCACGGCTCGAGGTGTGAAGAGGCGCCGTTCACACTTTGTGCTATGAATAGGGCTCGGCTCGCCGACTCACGAGACGGCCTTCATCGTGCGTGTGCAGCGCGTGCTCCTCTGCACGCGCCGCGCTCTCTTTGCGGCGCGCAGCGCCGCTAGAGCGGCTTGACGGCGAAAAAATGACTTAGCGGTTTCGAGGTGTGAAATGACGGTTCTCACACTTTTCGACTCGGATAGGGCTTGAGGCGCCGTTTTAGCAGACGCCGTGCAAGGGGCGTGTCGCACGTGTGCTGCGCTGCACGACCGGCGCCGTTTGCACGGCGCGCAGCGCCCTTGGGGCGGTGAGAAGGCGCCGGACGGTGTTCACGGCTCGAGGTGTGAAAAGGCGCCGTTCACACTCTTTGCTATGAATAGGGCTCGGCTCGACGACTCGTGAGGCGGCCTGCACCGTGCGTGTGCAGCGCGTGCTCCTCTGCACGCGCCGTGCTCTCTTTGCGGCGCGCAGCGCCGCTAGAGCGGCTTGACGGCGAAAAAATGACTTAGCGGTTTCGAGGTGTGAAATGACGGTTCTCACACTTTTCGACTCGGATAGGGCTTGAGGCGCCGTTGTAGCAGACGCCGTGCGAGTGGCGTGTCGCACTTGTGCTGCGCTGCACGCTCGGCGCCGTTTGCACGGCGCGCAGCGCCCTTGGGGTGGTGAGAAGGCGCCGGACGGTGTTCACGGTCTCGAGGTGTGAAGAGGCGCCGTTCACACTTTGTGCTATGAATAGGGCTCGGCTCGCCGACTCGTGAGACGGCCTTCATCGTGCGTGTGCAGCGTGTGCTCCTCTGCACGCGCCGCGCTCTCTTTGCGGCGCGCAGCGCCGCTAGAGCGGTTTGACGGCGAAAAAATGACTTAGCGGTTTCGAGGTGTGAAATGACGGTTCTCACACTTTTCGACTCGGATAGGGCTCGGGGCGCCGTTTTATCAGACGCCGTGCAAGTGGCGTGTCGCACGTGTGCTGCGCTGCACGATCGGCGCCGTTTGCACGGCGCGCAGCGCCCTTGGGGTGGTGAGAAGGCGCCGGACGGTGTTCACGGCTCGAGGTGTGAAGAGGCGCCGTTCACACTCTTGGCTATGAATAGGGCTCGGCTCGCCGACTCGTGAGACGGCCTTCACCGTGCGTGTGCAGCGCGTGCTCCTCTGCACGCGCCGCGCTCTCTTTGCGGCGCGCAGCGCCGCCAGAGCGGTTTGGCGGCGAAAAAATGACTTAGCGGTTTCGAGGTGTGAAATGACGGTTCTCACACTTTTCGACTCGGATAGGGCTTGAGGCGCCGTTTTAGCAGACGCCGTGCGAGGTGCGTGTCGCGCGTGTGCTGCGCTACACGCTCGGCGCTGTTAGTACGGCGCGGAGCGCCCTTGGGGCGGTGAGAAGGCGCCGGACGGTGTTCACGGTCGAGGTGTGAAGAGACGCCGTTCACACTTTCTGCTATGAACAGGGCCCGGCTCGCCAACTCACGAGACGGCCCTCGCGGTGCGCATCGTCTGCTCCTGTTCACGCGCCGCGCTCTCATGCGGCGCGCAGCGCCGCTAGAGCGGCGTGGCGGCGGAAAAATGACTTAGCGGCTTCGAGGTGTGAAGAGACGGTTCTTATACTTTGTTGTTAAATTCTCACACTTTTCACACTACGAATGCCCCAGAAGCCACGGGCAGTGCGAAAACGCCGGACGGTGTTCACGGCTCGAGGTGTGAAGAGACGCCGTTCACACTTCATGCTATGAACAGGGCTCGGCTCGCCGGCTCACGAGGCGGCCTTCGGGGTGCGTTTGCAGCACGTGCTCCTCTGTACGAGCCGCGCTCTCCACACGGCGCGCAGCGCCGCTAGAGCGGTTTGACGGCGAAAAAAAGACTTAGCGGTTTGGAGGTGTGGAGACGAATTTCACACCTTTCGACTCGAATAGGGCTTGAGACGCCGTTTTACTGAGGCCGCTCAGTGGGTGTGCTGCGCGTGTGCTGTGCTATACGCTCGGCGCTGTTTGCGAGGCGCGGAGCGCCCTTGGGGCGGCGAGAAGGCGCCGGACGGCGTACACGGCTCGAGGTGTGAAGAGGCGCCGTTCACACTTTATTCTGTGAATAGGGCGCAGATTGCCGACTCAAGAGACGGCCTTCGCGGTGCGTGTGCAGCGCGTGCTCCTCCCTTCGCGCCGCGCCCTCCACACGGCGCGCAGCGCCGCTAGAGCGGTTTGACGGCGAAAAAAAGACTTCGCGGCTTTGAGGTGTGAAGAGGCGCCGTTCACACTTTGTGCTATGAATAGGGCTCGGCTCGCCGACTCGTGAGACGGCCTTCACCGTGCGTGTGCAGCGCGTGCTCCTCTGCACGCGCCGCGCTCTCTTTGCGGCGCGCAGCGCCGCTAGAGCGGCTTGACGGCGAAAAAATGACTTAGCGGTTTCGAGGTGTGAAATGACGGTTCTCACACTTTTCGACTCGGATAGGGCTTGAGGCGCCGTTGTAGCAGACGCCGTGCAAGGGGCGTGTCGCACGTGTGCTGCGCTGCACGACCGGCGCCGTTTGCACGGCGCGCAGCGCCCTTGGGGCGGTGAGAAGGCGCCGGACGGTGTTCACGGCTCGAGGTGTGAAAAGGCGCCGTTCACACTCTTTGCTATGAATAGGGCTCGGCTCGCCGACTCGTGAGACGGCCTTCATCGTGCGTGTGCAGCGTGTGCTCCTCTGCACGCGCCGCGCTCTCTTTGCGGCGCGCAGCGCCGCTAGAGCGGTTTGACGGCGAAAAAATGACTTAGCGGTTTCGAGGTGTGAAATGACGGTTCTCACACTTTTCGACTCGGATAGGGCTTGAGGCGCCGTTTTAGCAGACGCCGTGCAAGTGGCGTGTCGCACGTGTGCTGCGCTGCACGATCGGCGCCGTTTGCACGGCGCGCAGCGCCCTTGGGGTGGTGAGAAGGCGCCGGACGGTGTTCACGGCTCGAGGTGTGAAGAGGCGCCGTTCACACTCTTGGCTATGAATAGAGCTCGGCTCGACGACTCGTGAGGCGGCCTTCACCGTGCGTGTGCAGCGCGTGCTCCTCTGCACGCGCCGCGCTCTCTTTGCGGCGCGCAGCGCCGCTAGAGCGGCTTGACGGCGAAAAAATGACTTAGCGGTTTCGAGGTGTGAAATGACGGTTCTCACACTTTTCGACTCGGATAGGGCTTGAGGCGCCGTTTTAGCAGACGCCGTGCGAGTGGCGTGTCGCACTTGTGCTGCGCTGCACGCTCGGCGCCGTTTGCACGGCGCGCAGCGCCCTTGGGGTGGTGAGAAGGCGCCGGACGGTGTTCACGGCTCGAGGTGTGAAGAGGCGCCGTTCACACTTTGTGCTATGAATAGGGCTCGGCTCGCCGACTCGTGAGACGGCCTTCATCGTGCGTGTGCAGCGTGTGCTCCTCTGCACGCCGTGCTCTCTTTGCGGCGCGCAGCGCCGCTAGAGCGGTTTGGCGGCGAAAAAATGACTTAGCGGTTTCGAGGTGTGAAATGACGGTTCTCACACTTTTCGACCCGGATAGGGCTTGAGGCGCCGTTTTATCAGACGCCGTGCGAGGGGCGTGTCGCGCGTGTGCTGCGCTACACGCTTGGCGCTGTTAGTACGGCGCGGAGCGCCCTTGGGGCGGTGAGAAGGCGCCGGACGGCGTTCACGGTGTCGAGGTGTGAAGAGACGCCGTTCACACTTTCTGCTATGAACAGGGCTCGGCTCGCCGACTCACGAGACGGCCCTCGCGGTGCGCATCGTCTGCTCCTGTTCACGCGCCGCGCTCTCAATGCGGCGCGCAGCGCCGCTAGAGCGGCGTGGCGGCGGAAAAATGACTTAGCGGCTTCGAGGTGTGAAGAGACGGTTCTTATACTTTGTTGTTAAATTCTCACACTTTTCACACTACGAATGCCCCAGAAGCCACGGGCAGTGCGAAGGCGCGCGTGTTTTCTTCCCAGACCGGGCGGACGGGCAGACTCTCAGCTTCGCTCGCGGCAGCGCTTCTGCCTGCTCTTGCCCCTCTCGCCGCGATGCCACGATGCAGCGAGCCCACTAGATGCACCCTCCCGGCGCGGCACGGCGCCGGGCCGCTCGTCGGCGCGGTCTGATTGCCGCCGCGGCTCTCGTCGCGCCGCTTCGTCTCCGCCGCCGTCTCGGCGGCCGCGCGGGCTGAGCTGGGAAGGTTCCGCTCTGGAACTTATTTACGTGGGCACCGCACCGCCTCGCCTCGCGCCTCGCGCGGCCAACTCTCCACCCGCGGCGGCTGGCCGGCGCCACACGTACCTCCGCATCTCGCTCACCGAGCGCTGCTCGCTGCGCTGCACGTACTGCATGCCCGCGGACGGCGTGTCGCTCACGGACGCGCGGCGGCTCCTCTCGGCGGAGGAGCTGCTCCGCCTCGCCGCCCTCTTCGTCCGCGCCGGAGTCGACAAGATCCGCCTCACGGCGAGGTGATGCTGCTGTGCGTGGGCGGGTCGGACGCCTAGCCGACTCGGAGCGTTCAACACGCGTTAGGCATCCTTTACGTGCAGAATGTGGCGCCCGGCGACAGCGCGGCGATCGAGCTCGCCTCCCCTACCCCCACGGTGCCCGAACCCATCCCCTACCCCCACGGCACCCGAACCCTAGGCGTGGGTGCTCGAGGAGCTCAACCGGCGCATCGACCGGTTCACCTACCGGCCAGAGTCCGTCAAGGAGCTCCCCTCCTCGGGCTGGTCGACGCCGCCGCATTTTGCGAATGCCGACGAGCAGGCCAGCCTGAGTCACTCTTGTTGTGATGAGTGTATCAGCCGTGCTTGAAGACTCTCACCCCATTCTTCTCCCTCTCTTCGCACTCTCATTCTCCCCACTCGTCCCATTCCTACGCCGGCGAGGTAGGCCAACCTGAACGACATCATCGCGTCGTCTCTCAACGGCGCCCCCACGTTTGCGGCCGGCGTCGAGTTCTACGAGGCCCGCTTCAAGAAAGACAAGGGGTCGCAGGAGGCAGCCAAGCGGATGCAGGACGGCCGATATCGACGCGCATGCGCAGCCGCGCGCGAATCCTACCCTACCAACCCGGTACCCGAACCCATGCAGGACGGCCGATGGACGCGCAAGCAGCAGCAGGGCGATGTCGCGCCGGCGCGCCAGCGGCTCGTCCCTTTAGAAGCGGAATCTCTCCCCATCTCTCCCCATACCTCACCGTCTCTCCCCATCTCTCCCCATCTCTCCCCATCTCTCCCCGTAGTCTGCACAGTCCCGCCTTCCCGCCCCCGGACGTCGGTGTGTTCCGCACGCAGGCGCGTCTCGCTCACGCCAGACCACATCTCCCCATATCTCCCCATATCTCGCAGGCTCGTCTCGCTCAAGCCAGACCACATCTCCCCATATCTCCCCATATCTCGCAGGCTCGTCTCGCTCACGCCAGACCATATCTCCCCATATCTCCCCATATCTCGCAGGCTCGTCTCGGTCAAGCCAGACCATATCTCCCCATATCTCCCCATATCTCCCCATATCTCGCAGGCTCGTCTCGCTCAAGCCAGACCATAGCCTCGACAAGGTCGTCCACCTGTGCAAGATGGACTCGTGGGGCGCCGTCTCCGCCGCCCCGCTCCGCGTGCCCGGCAACGCCTCTGCGCCCGCCGCGTCGCTGCTGCAGCTGTGCGTGTCTCAAGGAAGTGATCGTTTGGTTCTTCTACTGCTTAGGCGCCCGGCGCGTCGCTGCTTCTCGCCCCCGAGTGGCTCTTCTCTCACTTTCCGTACGGCATCTTCTTCCCGGCGTACCGCGTCTGCCACGCCGCCTCGTGGGGGTGGGAGATAGGGGGAGATCGGGGGAGGTGGGTGGAGATAACGGGGGACAGGGGGAGGTCTGGGGGAAGGTGAGGGGGAGATCGGGGGAGGTATGGGGAGGCATGGGGAGGTGAGGATGGGGAGAGGGGGGGGTACGGGGAGGTACGGGGAGGTACGGGGAGATATGGGGAGATGTAGCCACGTCGCCTCGCGAGGTGGGCGGGCTGTGAACAGCGCCTCTTCACACCTCTGGCTGTGAACCAGGTGGGAGGGTCTCTCCCCACTCGAGCAGCGGCTGTGCATGCCTGGCGACCCGCACAGTCCCACACACCGCCCGGCCCCCGGCCACGGCGCGCGTGGCCGTGAACGGCGCCTCTTCACACTCGGGCTGTGAGCAGGGTTCCGCGTGCCGACGGTGATGGTGCACATGGCGGGGCTGCGGAACGGGCAGTGGGGGCGGCGCGGCGTGATGCGCGCGTTTGGCGTGTGGCATGAGGAGGCGGACAAGGTGTGAAGAGGCGCTGTTCTCGTACGGCTGTTGGGGAGTATATCAACCAGTAC
>NW_005200803.1:72728-74995 GCF_000372725.1 Emiliania huxleyi CCMP1516 | reverse complement strand
CTCACACTTTTCGACTCGGATAGAGCTCGAGGCGCCGTTTTAGCGGACGCCGTGCAAGGGGCGTGTCGCACGTGTGCTGCGCTGCACGCTCAGCGCCGTTTGCACGGCGCGCAGCGCCCTTGGGGCGGTGAGAAGGCGCCGGACGGTGTTCACGGCTCGAGGTGTGAAGAGGCGCCGTTCACACTTTGTGCTATGAATAGGGCTCGGCTCGCCGACTCGTGAGACGGCCTTCACCGTGCGTGTGCAGCGTGTGCTCCTCTGCACGCCGTGCTCTCTTTGCGGCGCGCAGCGCCGCTAGAGCGGTTTGGCGGCGAAAAAATGACTTAGCGGTTTCGAGGTGTGAAATGACGGTTCTCACACTTTTCGACCCGGATAGGGCTCGAGGCGCCGTTTTATCAGACGCCGTGCGAGGGGCGTGTCGCGCGTGTGCTGCGCTACACGCTCGGCGCTGTTAGTACGGCGCGGAGCGCCCTTGGGGCGGTGAGAAGGCGCCGGACGGCGTTCACGGTGTCGAGGTGTGAAGAGACGCCGTTCACACTTTCTGCTATGAACAGGGCTCGGCTCGCCGGCTCACGAGACGGCCCTCGCGGTGCGCATCGTCTGCTCCTGTTCACGCGCCGCGCTCTCAATGCGGCGCGCAGCGCCGCTAGAGCGGCGTGGCGGCGGAAAAATGACTTAGCGGCTTCGAGGTGTGAAGAGACGGTTCTTATACTTTGTTGTTAAATTCTCACACTTTTCACACTACGAATGCCCCAGAAGCCATAAATAAATAAATACAACGGACACGCCAAACGAGGGGTGGGAGAAGGACAGGGTCCCCACCTGCACGAGCAGGATCTTGTAAGGACGATCAGGGACACAGGGGAACGGGAGTGGAGCCACGGGCAGTGCGAAAACGCGCGTGTTTTCTTCCCAGACCGGGCGGACGGGCAGACTCTCAGCTTCGCTCGCGGCAGCGCTTCTGCCTGCTCTTGCCCCTCTCGCCGCGATGCCACGATGCAGCGAGCCCACTAGATGCACCCTCCCGGCGCGGCACGGCGCCGGGCCGCTCGTCGGCGCGGTCTGATTGCCGCCGCGGCTCTCGTCGCGCCGCTTCGTCTCCGCCGCCGTCTCGGCGGCCGCGCGGGCTGAGCTGGGAAGGTTCCGCTCTGGAACTTATTTACGTGGGCACCGCACCGCCTCGCCTCGCGCCTCGCGCGGCCAACTCTCCACCCGCGGCGGCTGGCCGGCGCCACACGTACCTCCGCATCTCGCTCACCGAGCGCTGCTCGCTGCGCTGCACGTACTGCATGCCCGCGGACGGCGTGTCGCTCACGGACGCGCGGCGGCTCCTCTCGGCGGAGGAGCTGCTCCGCCTCGCCGCCCTCTTCGTCCGCGCCGGAGTCGACAAGATCCGCCTACAGTGTGGGGATGTTGCTCCTAGGTGTGGGGAGGTCTGAGGACTTGTGGGGGAGGTGTGGGGAGTTGTGGGGAGGTGTGGGGAGGTGTGGGGAGGTGTGGGGAGGTGTGGGGAGGTGTGGGGAGGTGTGGGGAGGTGTGGGGAGGTGTGGGGAGAAGTGCCGCGCGCGCTGCACCGAGCGCGCGCTGCAGCTCGGAGGGCGACCCGCCGTCGCACGAGAGGAGCATGCGCGCGACGGCGAGGAGGGAGGGCGCCGCCAGCTGCGCGGGCCGCTTGCCTGTGCATCACTCACTTGAGAATTGAGTCTCAACTCAGAGAGGGCGCCGCCAGCCCGGCGGGCACGCTTGCCGATGAGTGCGCGCAAGCAGAGGGACGCGTGGTAGCAGAGGGACCGCTCCGTGCAGCGGATCAGGCCCGCCACGGCGCGAAGGTGCCCCTCCTGCGCCGCGCGCGCGTCCTGCGCGCTGCGCGGCGACCCTCGCGGCGAGGCAGAGGGCGGCGTGGCGGCGGCGGCGGCTGGGGTGGAGGCTGCGGGGGCGGCCTCGGCGACGGGGACGTCTGGCCAGACGTGAGGCAAGCAGAGGAGCGCCGCGGAGAGCACCTCACGCTCCGCCGCCGAAGAAGGCTCGCCGACAGCGGCGGAGAAAGCGGCTCCCCCGGGGGAGAGTGCCGACGCGGCGGTGGGGGCGGCGGCGGCGGCGGCGGCGGCGGCGGCGGCGGCGAGGGGCGGGAGGACGAGGGGCCAGAGGGCTTCGCGGTGCGCTTCGACGAGGGGCGGGCAGGACTCGGACACCTTCATGAACGATCTAGGTGGTTACTAATGAGCTATTCATTAGCCGTCGAGGGGCGAGCAGGGCTCGCAACACCT
>NW_005200803.1:70978-72628 GCF_000372725.1 Emiliania huxleyi CCMP1516 | reverse complement strand
TCGGCCGAACCAACGGCGCGATCCGGTCGCGCATCCGACACATGCACGACACATCGCACGCTGCGTACACGGAGCTCGTTTCCTGCGGCGCCCGGCAGCCAGCGACCAACTCGGCCCCTCCTCCTCCAAGGCCCGCGGCGCCTCCGCAGACGGCTGCCGGAGATCAAGCGGACAGCCTCCTGCTCGCAGCGCTCCGCTCCTTCAGGGCGAAAAGGGCGCAGGCCGACAAGGTTGAGCCCTACCACGTCCTGCACAACTCCGTGCTGCGGTCGGTTGCGGCCCGCTGCCCGACGAGCCTCGATGAGCTCAAGCTCGTCAACGGCATCGGGATGGACAAGATGAACACTTACGGAAGCGCGATTGTGCGCATTTGTCAGGAGTCAGCGCCGGCTCGACCGGCCGCGCCTCCGGGGCCGCTGCCACAAGGCGCCACCACCACCCCGTGCAACAAGCGTAAGACGCCCGCCACCGGGTCCGGCACCGCCACCGGCACGACGGTTGCCGTCGCTAAGAGGCCCTCGGGGTGGCCGTACGCGTCGTCGCCGGCGCCCAAGCCGGGCATCCCATGATGCAGGGCCGGATGGGCCGTCGCTCTGGTCCACATCCGCCGACGAGTAGTTCCGGCCGGGGTGTGTGTTGCTGTTGGTTAGGAGCGCAAAACGGTTCGTTGGCATTTACACGGCGTTGTTGTCTGGTGAGTTTTATTTCAAAAATGATTTCCGGCGTTGCCGCCGACGTTTCCCACGGAGTGCGACATTTGCCGTGTGCGCGGCGGCACTCAGCTCCGCCAACGGCGGCGAGATGGCTCAAAAACATGTTCGAGAAGTGCCAAGAGACTGACAACTACTCCGCCGTTGTGCCATCCGATGAAAACAAGGGGGGGAAAAAAAACATATCTTTTCTACGGCTCGCCGACTCACGAGACGGCCTTCGCGCTGCGTACGCAACGTGTGCCCCTCTGTACGCTCCGCGCTCTCAACGCGGCGCGCAGCGCCGTCTGAGCGGCTTGACGGCGAAAAAAAGACTTAGCGCCTTCGACGTGTGAAGAGACGATGTTCACACCTTTCGACTCGGATAGGGCTCGAGGCGCCGTTTTGTCAGACGCCGTTCACGGGGCGTGCGTCGTGTGTGCTGCGCTGCACGCTCAGCGCTGTTAGCACGGCGCGGAGCGCCCTTGGGGCGGCGAGAAGGCGCCGGACGGCGTTCACGGTGTCGAGGTGTGAAGAGACGCCGTTCACACTTCATGCTATGAACAGGGCTCGGCTCGCCGGCTCACGAGGCGGCCTTCGGGGTGCGTTTGCAGCACGTGCTCCTCTGTACGAGCCGCGCTCTCCACACGGCGCGCAGCGCCGCTAGAGCGGTTTGACGGCGAAAAAAAGACTTAGCGGTTTGGAGGTGTGGAGACGAATTTCACACCTTTCGACTCGAATAGGGCTTGAGACGCCGTTTTACTGAGGCCGCTCAGTGGGTGTGCTGCCCGTGTGCTGTGCTATACGCTCGGCGCTGTTTGCGAGGCGCGGAGCGCCCTTGGGGCGTCGAGAAAGCGCCGGACGGCGTACACGCCTCGAGGTGTGAAGAGGCGCCGTTCACACTTTATTCTGTGAATAGGGCGCAGATTGCCGGCTCAAGAGACCGCCTTCGCGCTGCGTG
>NW_005200803.1:66991-70878 GCF_000372725.1 Emiliania huxleyi CCMP1516 | reverse complement strand
GCGACAAGGTGGGCCCGTGCGAGCTGCTTTACCACCCGAAATAAAGTCGGTCGCCCAAAGTCGAGCAGGGGGCCTGAAGATTTGCAGCGCGCGCGGGGATGGTCATGGTGGCCGATGGTTTTATCGGACGAGGGCGATCCTTGGGGCTGCGGACGTCTCCTGCCGATGCTCCGCACGGCTGTTGGTCGCGGGTTGCGCGGGTCGCTCGTGGGGCGGCGTGGGGTCCGTCCTCGCGCGGGCTCTGAAGCGAGGCGATTTTCGGCCTCCCGCGTCGGCGTTTTGAGGGCCTTCCCGAGGGCTTCGGGCGGTGCGGGTTTGACGGGCGGTAGCGCGGGGCGGCCTCCACCGTTTTGGCGAAATGGCCGTTTTTCGCGCGCGGCCGGCGCTCGCCCCGGGAAAGTTGCCTCGCTCCGCTCGTCAACTTTCTCCCGGGCGAGAGGGGGGTGCGCGGGTGGCGGCAATAACTCTCTCTCTCCTTCTCTCTCTTCCTGCGCGCGCAGCGCGCGATTTTTTCGCGGGGTGGGCCCTTTTTATCGATTTTTGAGCCCTCGTCGAGCCGTGGACGGGGGACGTATAACCCTAGCTTAACCCTCGCTCGCGGCGTGTTACTACGTAACCCTAACTTGAGTGCGCGGCTCCGGCAACCGCTAACCCTAACCGCACACAACCTTGGCACACCTAACTGGCCATCCCTCCGGGGCGGAGAGCGACGCGAGTGCGAGGAGAGCCGGCTTCGTGCTTGCGGGCTCGCCGGAGGCGATCGCGTGGTGGCGAAGACTGAGGCGGCGGTGAGAGAGGTGGAGATGGCGGCGCGAGATGGCCGAGCGTGACAACGGCTGGCACCGCCGATGCGATGCTGCCGCCTCGTCATCGCTCCTTGGTGCAACGAGCGATGGAGCTGCTGCGATCTAGGGAGTGGCATCAGAGCGTCGCAACCGCGGCATCGAGGTGGCAGAGCGGACAGAGCAGCGAGAGGCGGCAGACGCTATCCACTCCAAGTAGATGCGAAGAACCTAGTAGCGAAGCACGAAGCGTGAGTGGGAGCGAGAGAAAGCGAGCGCTGGTGCACTGTTGTCGAACGTGGCGAGCGAGGCAGTGCGAGAAATGGGGAAGCGATCCGAAGTCACGGAGGCGAAGGCGGCGGCGGCGAAGGCGGCGGCGAGGGCAAGAGAGCGAGTGCGAGTCGCACGCACACGGAGTGAAATGCCATGGCTACGCAGAGTGTGGTGTGGATGTGCGAAGGCGTTGCGTGGGTGCACACTGCGACGCTCCTCCGCGAGCGAGAGCAACTCGTACAGCGCGAGCCGGCGTCGGGCCAAAGCAAAGAAAAACGTTTGATGTTTCTTTTATCAAGTTTCCTTTATAAATTTTCAAGTTTCCTTGCCTCTCGTCTCGACTCGAGAAGCCAGGGCCACATTTCTCTTTCGCGCTCTCGCCGGTTAGCTGACAGCCGCCCTTCGCGCCACCAATCGGCCACGGTTGACAGCAATGCCCGGCCAGTGGCCTCTCGACGACAGCAAGGCGGTCTGGCACGCACTTTGCCACGTGCAGCTGCAGGCTGATGGCGAGCTTCCCGGTACTCAGGAGGTCAACGCCGTCGTGGCGAGGCTGGCCAAGCGATTCGGCCGAACCAACGGCGCGATCCGGTCGCGCATCCGACACATGCACGACACATCGCACGCTGCGTACACGGAGCTCGTTTCCTGCGGCGCCCGGCAGCCAGCGACCAACTCGGCCCCTCCTCCTCCAAGGCCCGCGGCGCCTCCGCAGACGGCTGCCGGAGATCAAGCGGACAGCCTCCTGCTCGCAGCGCTCCGCTCCTTCAGGGCGAAAAGGGCGCAGGCCGACAAGGTTGAGCCCTACCACGTCCTGCACAACTCCGTGCTGCGGTCGGTTGCGGCCCGCTGCCCGACGAGCCTCGATGAGCTCAAGCTCGTCAACGGCATCGGGATGGACAAGATGAACACTTACGGAAGCGCGATTGTGCGCATTTGTCAGGAGTCAGCGCCGGCTCGACCGGCCGCGCCTCCGGGGCCGCTGCCACAAGGCGCCACCACCACCCCGTGCAACAAGCGTAAGACGCCCGCCACCGGGTCCGGCACCGCCACCGGCACGACGGTTGCCGTCGCTAAGAGGCCCTCGGGGTGGCCGTACGCGTCGTCGCCGGCGCCCAAGCCGGGCATCCCATGATGCAGGGCCGGATGGGCCGTCGCTCTGGTCCACATCCGCCGACGAGTAGTTCCGGCCGGGGTGTGTGTTGCTGTTGGTTAGGAGCGCAAAACGGTTCGTTGGCATTTACACGGCGTTGTTGTCTGGTGAGTTTTATTTCAAAAATGATTTCCGGCGTTGCCGCCGACGTTTCCCACGGAGTGCGACATTTGCCGTGTGCGCGGCGGCACTCAGCTCCGCCAACGGCGGCGAGATGGCTCAAAAACATGTTCGAGAAGTGCCAAGAGACTGACAACTACTCCGCCGTTGTGCCATCCGATGAAAACAAGGGGGGGAAAAAAAACATATCTTTTCTACGGCTCGCCGACTCACGAGACGGCCTTCGCGCTGCGTACGCAACGTGTGCCCCTCTGTACGCTCCGCGCTCTCAACGCGGCGCGCAGCGCCGTCTGAGCGGCTTGACGGCGAAAAAAAGACTTAGCGCCTTCGACGTGTGAAGAGACGATGTTCACACCTTTCGACTCGGATAGGGCTCGAGGCGCCGTTTTGTCAGACGCCGTTCACGGGGCGTGCGTCGTGTGTGCTGCGCTGCACGCTCAGCGCTGTTAGCACGGCGCGGAGCGCCCTTGGGGCGGCGAGAAGGCGCCGGACGGCGTTCACGGTGTCGAGGTGTGAAGAGACGCCGTTCACACTTCATGCTATGAACAGGGCTCGGCTCGCCGGCTCACGAGGCGGCCTTCGGGGTGCGTTTGCAGCACGTGCTCCTCTGTACGAGCCGCGCTCTCCACACGGCGCGCAGCGCCGCTAGAGCGGTTTGACGGCGAAAAAAAGACTTAGCGGTTTGGAGGTGTGGAGACGAATTTCACACCTTTCGACTCGAATAGGGCTTGAGACGCCGTTTTACTGAGGCCGCTCAGTGGGTGTGCTGCGCGTGTGCTGTGCTATACGCTCGGCGCTGTTTGCGAGGCGCGGAGCGCCCTTGGGGCGGCGAGAAGGCGCCGGACGGCGTACACGGCTCGAGGTGTGAAGAGGCGCCGTTCACACTTTATTCTGTGAATAGGGCGCAGATTGCCGACTCAAGAGACGGCCTTCGCGGTGCGTGTGCAGCGCGTGCTCCTCCCTTCGCGCCGCGCCCTCCACACGGCGCGCAGCGCCGCTAGAGCGGTTTGACGGCGAAAAAAAGACTTCGCGGCTTTGAGGTGTGAAGAGGCGCCGTTCACACTTTGTGCTATGAATAGGGCTCGGCTCGCCGACTCGTGAGACGGCCTTCACCGTGCGTGTGCAGCGCGTGCTCCTCTGCACGCGCCGCGCTCTCTTTGCGGCGCGCAGCGCCGCTAGAGCGGCTTGACGGCGAAAAAATGACTTAGCGGTTTCGAGGTGTGAAATGACGGTTCTCACACTTTTCGACTCGGATAGGGCTTGAGGCGCCGTTGTAGCAGACGCCGTGCAAGGGGCGTGTCGCACGTGTGCTGCGCTGCACGACCGGCGCCGTTTGCACGGCGCGCAGCGCCCTTGGGGCGGTGAGAAGGCGCCGGACGGTGTTCACGGCTCGAGGTGTGAAAAGGCGCCGTTCACACTCTTTGCTATGAATAGGGCTCGGCTCGACGACTCGTGAGGCGGCCTGCACCGTGCGTGTGCAGCGCGTGCTCCTCTGCACGCGCCGTGCTCTCTTTGCGGCGCGCAGCGCCGCTAGAGCGGCTTGACGGCGAAAAAATGAC
>NW_005200803.1:61879-64187 GCF_000372725.1 Emiliania huxleyi CCMP1516 | reverse complement strand
CGGCGTCCGCGAGATCCATGGCGGCGACCATGCCCGCGAGGCCGGCGCCGACCACCCCGATCTTGAGCTTCTTGTCGGACACGACGCCCGTGCCGCGGATCGCGCGCCCCATCAGGTCCTCATTCAGAAACGCGTCGTTCCCAACCTGCGACTTTGCGCCGTCCGAGGTGAAGGTGCCCGTCTCCTGAAGAGCCACCGAAGCGCGGCCGCGCGGCTGCAAGCCGCGCAGCGGCCCATGCGTTGGCGCGAACGCGCTCGCGGCGACCAGCGTGGAGAGCATCCGTGCGAGGTCGAAGGCCTGAGAGAACGCGAAAAGAAAACATACTGAAATCTCAATCTTTCTTTGGCGCCCAGCGGGAGCTGCCAAAATGCCCGAGTTAGTGTGTGGCACGCCGCCTGCCGACGCGCCGCTACTTGGGCAGCGCGTCGTGCTCGATGGGCTCTCTTCCCGCCCCGACCTGAACGGGCGGCGGGGCGAGGCGCGGAGCTTCGAGGGCGGGCGGTACGCTGTGGCGCTCGAGGGAAGCGGCGAGAGCGTGCGGGTGCGGCCGGAGAGGTTGCGGCAAGTGGCGGCGGCGGAGCAAGCGTCGAGCGGTGTCGCGGCAGTCTCCGAAGCGGTTGTGCATGCGGCTGAGCGAGGCGAGGAGGAGGCGGTGCTGGCGTGGCTCGAGGGCGGCGGGCAGGCCGACGCGACGTACGAGAGAGGCGAGGCGAGCGGCATCACGCTGCTGATGGGCGCTGCCAAGCACGGCCACGAGCGGCTGATCGAGCTGCTGCTCCGGCGTGGGGCGAAGGTCAACCTGCAGGACAGCGACGGCGACATCGCGCTGATGTACGCCGCCGCCAGCGGCCACGAGCGGGTGGTCGAGCTGCTGATACGGCACGGCGCTGATGTCAACCTGCAGGACAGCGACGGCTGCACCGCGCTGATGCGCGCCGCCAGCCAAGGCCAAGAGCAGGTGGTCGATTTGCTGCTTCGGCGCGGCGCTGATGTCAACCAGCAGAGCAGCGTCGGCTTCACCGCCCTGATGAACGCCGCCCTCTTGAACCGCCCTGCCGTCGTGCGGCGCTTGCTGCGGGCGGGCGCTGACATGGCGGCGCGCAGTGCGAACGGCAAGACGGCGCTGCAGTGGGCCAAGGAGCAGGGCATTGCCGAGTGCGTCGAGGCCTTCAAGAAGCACGTCCAGGAGGTGGTGGCGGGACGGCCCACGGCGACGGCAGCCGGCGGCGAAGGCGCAGGCGGCGCTTCCTCCGCGGCTGGATCGAGAGTCGCGAAGACGCTATCCCCAGCGGTGGCGGCGGGGCGGGTGTCGAGCGGTGTCGCGGCAGCCCCCGACGCGGTCGTGGCAGCGGCGGAGCGTGGCGACGAGGAGGCGGTGCTGGCGTGGCTTGACAGCGGCGGGCGGGCCGACGCGACGTATGAGAGAGGTGAGGTGAGCGGCTGCACGCTGCTGACGGCCGCCGCCAACCAAGGCCACTTGCGGGTGGTCGAACTGCTGCTCCGGCGCGGGGCGAAGGTCAACCTGCAGAACAGCATTGGCGGCACCGCGCTTTTGGGCGCCGCCTATGGTGGCCACGAGCGGGTGATCGACATGCTGATCCGGCGCGGCGCTGAGGTCAACTTGCCGGGTTGCGATGGTTTCACTGCGCTGATGGGCGCCGCCGGCATGAGCCACGTGCGGGTGATCGATTTGCTGATCCGGCACGGCGCTGATGTCAATTCGCAGGGCAGAGACGGCTTCACCGCGCTGATGCTTGCCACCCACTATAACCACCCCGCCGCCGTGCGGCGCTTGCTGCGGGCGGGCGCAGACGCGACGGTGCGCACTAGGAATGGCAAAACGGCGCTGCAGTTGGCCAAGCAGAAGAGCCACATCAAGTGCGTGCGCGCCCTCGAGGAGCACTCGTCGCCCGCAGCAGAAGCGGAGGGGGAGACGGCGGTCGCAGAATCAGCCGAACAGGCCGCGGCGGTCGCACGCGAGGTGGCAGCGGCAGCGGAGGCGGCGGAGGCGCGTGATGCTGCCGAGGCGGCGCTGCGCGAGGCGGTGCTCGGCCAGCGAGTCGTGCTCGGCGGGCTCTCCTCCCGCCCCGAGCTGAACGGGCAGCGGGGTGTGGCGCAGAGCTTCGAGGGCGGGCGGTACGCAGTGGCGCTCGAGGGCGGCGGCGAGAGCGTGCGGGTGCGGCCGGGTAATCTGTCGCCGGCGGCGGCGGAGCGGGCGTCGAGCGGTGCCGCGGCAGTCTCCGACGAGGTCGTGGCAGCAGCTGAGCGAGGCGACGAGTCGGTGATACTGGAGTGGCTTGAGGGCGG